>NC_040043.1:23015606-23305606 GCF_003713205.1 Coffea eugenioides
GAATGGCTATTGGATGAAATTGTTGTTGTGTGTGTACCTTTGGGGACTGGCTGAGGATATAATGAAGCCATGATGGCTGGAAAAGTAAGCAAATTCAGGGGAAGTGCTGTCCGAACTTTGAAAGGACTTGATTGCATTGAGTTTGTGATCTAAGACTTGGGTTTGAGCAAGGCAATGTTATATGATGGATGATTTCTGAGCCGTTGAGGTGAGTGACCCTAAACTATTTCCAAAGTACTTGTGAAATGTTTCTTGCATTATTTATTCGATTGCATATCATGCGTGCTTGCATGTGAATTCATGACATCAATGAGTTCTGGGAAAGTTTGTCCTGGACACACGTCTCCACCATGTTTATGGTTCAGTTCATGTTTATCTGGAGCTAACAAGGGCTCCCTCTTAATGTTAATGTTAATGTTAAATGATCTATTTGAGCGTTGGGTGTTCAAGTGCTATGATTTTCCTGGCTCACGAGAGCACTAAACGAACATTTGATCTCTGAATCATGACATCATCGAAATGATCGAAATGCAACATTGTGAAATATATTTGTTTAATGATTTTACTGGTTACTCGCTGAGCTTCTAACTCACCCCAAAAATATTTTATTCCCCTCCACAGGGCTCAAGGCGAAGGAAGGGCTTGTTGTGCTTATTCACGTGAATGGATGGCCTTTATGTTGTACAATTTGGATTTGGAATCATTTTATGTATAGTTGGGAATTGTTTCCGCTGCAATTGTGACATGTAATTATTGGAGACTTGGATGTATATTTGTGGACCATGTGATGTATATTTGAGGTTTATTCTTGTAATTCGTTTGAGGACTTTAGTGAACGACTGAGTCCCGGCGAGAGCTGGGCAGGCGGCCCGCCGAACCCTCTGGTTCGCCTTAGGGGGAGGTGGGGCTGTCACACAAATCCTAGCACAACTGTCAGGGTCAAATGTGCCAAATACTAAACCAGAATTACCAAAACAGGTTTGCAAAACACACAAAACTGTAATGAACACAACTCAGTCTATACAAGTCCAAATACCGAAATTCCAAAGGCATAAGCTAGCTAAGACATCCAGCTACATTTCATCAGAAGACACCAACTTCAAAATCCAAACCAATGCCAGTCAAAATAGACAATTACTATCGCAGTTCGCACATTCTGTTCACCCAGAACAGCAACAGTAAAAATGGCATAACTCACTCTACACTACTCCAAATGCCCTGAAATTTTTCAGGCACTTCAAACTCATCAATACCTACAACTTTCATGTTTGAGAAAAGTCCAATTCGGCCTCTATCTATGACCTAAAATTTCAGACAGAATGTTCAACCAAGAACCCTAATTTTCCAGAAATTCTTCCAAATTCAAAATTGATTGCAATTTCCTATCATATGCACCTACTAGAGCTAAAGCCCCTTATTACCAACCATCAAAAACAACCACACCATCAAGATCATATGAAACCAGAAAATTCATCATAAAATTGAAAACTTCACCAAAACACTTCAAATCAAGAAACAAGTCACATAATCCATCACTTTAGGTCCCATTAAGCACCATATAAGCATCAATAAGTGTAGTAGAATGTTTAATCATCACTTACCTAAGAAATAAGAGAAGAGGAGTTGTAGACCACCCTAGCTCTTCAAGAAAACTTCACCAAACAACCTCTATCACCAACTAGAAAGATTTTTATGGAGTAGAAATGGATGTAAGCAAATGTTTTTGGGTGATTTGCACCAAGTAGTAGCTAGAACTTGAAGAGTTTCTTCTTCCTTCCTTGCACAAGAGGTTCGGCCAACAAGAGGTAAGAAATGGTAATTTTTTGTGCATTTTTGAGATATTTAACCAATTTTTGGTCAAAAGTCAAAATAGTGAATAGTAACTCTTAAGTCAAAACCAATGTAGTGGTGACACTTGTCACCTACATTAATGAAATCTTATCTTTCTTTTTCCTCTCACATCAATCAATCTCACTCTCTACTTATCTCTTAACACCCGATAAATTTTACACAGTATCCGAAACTTAACCTTATTGGCCGAATTTTTCCGAACTTTTCGCACTAGTGGGTCCCACGTCCAATATATATTCTTAATTTTCTAAAAACTCTCCAATACTAGAAAAATTATCTAAAAACTATACTTGCTCATAAAATTTATCTAGAAAATTTTTCGGATACAGAAAGTGCAGAAAACAAGCCATGAAAAATGCGAAAACCTAGAAAATGCAAATTACGGGTTCTCACATGATCCTATGTGCATCTTATGTGATTTATGTGCTTAATTGCATGCCTTTTGAATGTGTTCATGTTATTTATTTATTTTATTCGTTTTAGTCTTATATATTTATTTATTTATTTTAATTTTTGAAAGGCACTTGTTGCCAAGGTTGTAATAGCTAGGTTATTTAATCATTTAATTTCGCCTCCCCTCTTAGATTGTAGTAGGCTTCCCCCCTCGAATGTAATAGTTAGGGCCCTAATTGCCTTATGTGTTTTGCATGCTTAGGTGCTATGTGTTTAATCACTTTCTTAGGTTTTGGCATCTAGATATGCATGCTTATGTGTTATGTGAATTACGTGCTCACATGTCTACTTGCTTTAATTATGCACATTACTTATATATGTGTATGATGGATGCAAATGCACGTAACCGTGGCTAGTCCAATGCTAGTCATGGTTGTCCCTTCGAGCTCTTACAAGTCCAATGCTTGTGAGAGAGCGTAGATGTGGGCTAGTCCAACGCTAGACCCAATAGGGCCCCTTCTCGCTTGTACATACTCGCATGCCTTCACTACATCTCCATTCATTCTTTCCTTTTTAGTTTTACACTTTTGCATGACCCTTCACTCCCTTTCCCTTGCACATTTAGGATTGCATTTTCATTTAGACTAGCTCATTTGCTTGTATAGGTTAGGAAGTTACCCCTTGAATATGGGATATGGACGAGTTTGGCTTTTCTAGCCTTAGCACGCTCGTATTCCCTCTATTAAAGGGAAAATTGAGTCACGAACATTAGTCCCCCGCACCCGACATGATGCATTCCTTTAAGACATGTATATTTCTGTAATTATTTTATCCTTTTCCTTTTCTTAGAGTCTCATATTTTCTGCATTATTCGTGACCTCTCCAAAGAGTCATTATTGGGCATCACAATTAATGTGATTGGCACCATTCAAGCTTTGAAGAGATATTTTGACCCCCCGATACCCTCCTAGGTTTAGGGTTTGCATTCATATAGTGCATCCAAATGTGATAAATGCTTTGGTTAAAACAAGAAAATCTTTAACTAAATCACGCAACTAGCCTTGGCTAGGTCGAAGGGGTGCCTTGGATTTTTATCCTTGCCTTCCCCTTCGTCAAATGTGAACTTTTTTCATCGGTTTACGTAGACAAGGAGTCGTTTATTTCTTTCTACCTTTTCCTTTTAAAAATTCATTTTAGGTGACTTGGTACACCTTAACTCTATACCAAGTGGCGACTCCATTTTTCATTCAATAAACCCTTTTTAAACTATATTTTGGGTCAAATCGTCGCATTTTCATGTCCCATTTAGATCCATATTTTTCTTCATTTTCTTTGTAAATCAAAAATTCATTTTCAAATAAAAAATTCACTTTTAAAACCATTTGTTTATTTTATAAAAAATGGGGCGCGACAGCTGGCGACTCCACTGGGGACTTAGAGAGTCCGAGCAAATTTTGATTTAGTCAATCTTTTTCTTTTTTTAACCTTCATATCTATTACATTTGGATGTTTAGGATTGCATTCCTCTTTCCCTTTTGCCCTTTTTCTTTTTTTTAGGGATTTTCCATCTATCGCGCGCCTAATCGCTCTTTGTACACCATGTATGTGATGAATGGATGGTTCATTTATTTGTTACTTTTACTTGTTTCGCGATTGCATTTTGGGATGGGGGGTAGTTACCCTAGAACTTTCGACCGCATCCGATGGTACCATCCCTCCCCTCAATAAGAAAGCACCTCATACGTGCATGCATAGTCTTAGTTACCCTATTTTTTTCTTTTTCGTGGGCATTTCCCACACCTCCTTGTAGGATTAGGATCGATTGCCTTGGGTAGGCGGATGGTGTGCCCTGCGCCCATAGCGCTACCTAAGGGATCACTCGAGCCATCGACCAAAGGCCCTGGGAGTGATGACCCTTCGCCTTTAGGTCTCAAGGCTTGGGAGTCGAAGCCTTATCGAGTCTAGATGCATTAGTGAGCCAAACCTCATGCATCCATATTAGAATTGCCTAGGATAGAGTCGACCTTATCCTGAATTAGGGACACTAGGCACGAGGGGAGGGATCCCACCCCTCTTTCTCTATTTATCTTTTTGCTTTTAATTGCCCAACGTGTTATGTGATTATTTGTTGAACTAACATTTCTCTGTCTTCTCGTCTTTCGCATTCACAAACGTTAGGAATAAGAGGTCTGGCATGATCTTCTTTTAGGACCTGCCCTTGTAGATAGGCTATTGCACGTTTAGAAATTTTGGTATATTTCATGTTGACCTTGGTCGATCAATCCTTGGTTTTGATGATTAACAAACTAAAATGTAGATTTGGGCTAATGTTTTTATGTGAACAATTTGTTAGAACAGATTCTTGTGGCACAAAAGAAGAAGCAAAAACAGGGCACTCATGTGGGACGTCCGAAAGGAAGCTATCGGACGTCCGAAAGGATGAAGAACATCAAGAAGGAAATTCTGTCGGACGCTCGTGAGGAAGCATTGGACGTCCGGAAGGATCGGACGCACGCATCGGACGCACATCGATCGCATCGGACGTCCGAGAAATTTTGCAAAGATTTGATGACTCTCTGACGACGTTCGGACGCATGGTTCGGACGTCCGACAGGTGGTTTGGACGCAGGGTTCGGACGTTCGACAGGTGGTTCGGACGTCCGACAGGCCAACGGCTAGTTTTGACAGCATTTAATATTTGACCGTTGGAGAGCCTTTTGGAGCCATTTCTCACCTTCTATAAACACCCCAAAGCACAAGAAGACACGAGACTTTTGCCAACACAAAATACAAGCTTACAAGTGAGATTTTTGAGTAGAAAGATTCTTTGTTGGTTGTATAAGGGGTTGGGGAAGTTGGGTTGTGAGGTTGCTCAAGTGAAGGTTATTCTCTAGGAGGAGTAAAACCTTGGTGAAGGTGAACCTATCACTTGAAGTGGTAAAACCTTGGTGAAGGTTGCCTCATTTGTATAAAATAGTTCTTAATTGGGTGAGTGATCTTTCAAGTGTAGGCTGTTGAGGGTTAACTAGAATTGTTGTAAAACTCCTTGGCTCAACCAAAGTGTGTTTGGGGCGAGGAAGGAGTGAGCCTTCACTTGTACATCTTGGTTAGCATCGCCATCTATTGAAGAGGCTATTGGATTGATATTTGGTTTGCATTTTTTATCTTTTCTCTTTAATTAAGTTTTCTTTATTGTGCTTAAATTTGATATATCTTTGTGCATCATTGTGAAATTGTTTGTACTCATTGGGTTGCACCTGGCCTTACATTTCATTCGATGGTATATCATTTTAGGCCTACCCTGGCAAATAAAGGATCCCTTAGGTCATATTTCATTTTAAATTGCATGTTTTATCGCTTTAATAAACTGGCATCATGCATAAACCCTAGAAGGGAATGCCATTTAGGGGATCCCGTGTTAGGAATAAGCCACCTTGTGTCTTGGATACTTAATCCAAGGAGACTTGCACGTTTACATTTTGTACCATCCAAAGGGGTAGTGCACAAGGTAAGGTAGGATCCAATCATTTTCATAGAGCGATCTTTGGAATATGAGCATCTAATAATCACTTTTTGGCCACTTTATCAAAATTGGTAAAAATCCCTGGCGTAAAGGACATTAATTGGAACAAATTCACCAATATTTCCTCACTGATGGGACGATAAATAAATTGAGGCCAAAATCTGATATTAGAAGGCTCATAGACTAATGCATCGCAATAAATTTTTGAAACTACCAATAAGCCGTCAATTCCATTCAATCCATTGGACCATTTTATTCATCAATTTCATCCAGTCCATTTTATCAATTTGTCCAATTTTAGGGCAATCTAGTCGATTTTGAATAGACCACCAATTTCATTTAATTCATTTGATTAGTTTACCCATTCTTAGGTCAATTCAATCAATTTTGAATAAATTATCAGTTTCGTTCAATTTCATTTGACCAGTTTACCCTTTTTAGGGTGATCTAGTCAATTTTGAATAAATCATCCGATCCATTTGACCAGTTTACCTTTTTTTAGGGCAATTCGGTCGATTTTGAATAAATCAACATTTCATTTAATCAATTGATTTCATTCACTTCATTTGATTAGTTTAATTCATTTTTAGGGTTATCCATTCAATTTTGAATAAATAATCAAATTTCATGTAATGCATTTGACCCTTTTACCCTTTTAAGGTAATCTAGTCAATTTTGAATAAATCATCAATTTCATCCTATCCTCTTGATCCGCTTATTCCTTTTTAGGGTTTTAAGTCTCAAGTTCACTGGATAAATTAGTCGAGGCATTGCAATTCTTTCAAGAGAAAGCTCTCTTTCACATATCATGCGTTGATCAAAGTAAGCAGTCCATTCGGACTTTGTCCTTATTTTTTAGGACAAATGTTTCTTTACACTCCAAATTGGCCAAATTTTTCAAATCATTTTTCACCCAATCAGTTGATCGGATTCATCAGGTATTGTATGGTGCCTACCCTAGAGGATTGGATTTTCATGCTAGGCCTACCCTTGGCATAAAAGGGTTCCCCCATAGGACATGCATACCGATTTTATAGTCTTGCTTACTAACTCTGGTTATTTTTCTTTTATTTTTCCCCCTCCCCCCTGCATTCATAAAAACATTTTAATAAGGTGAAAATATTTTTCCATATCTGATAACAATTTTGATCTAATAAAGTTTAAAAATAACAAGTATTACTTGATTCTTGGGCAAACCTCGTAATAAAAACATGAGGGATCTATTTGGAAGCATTAGGCTAAAGCATCTAAGAGACTTCATAATTGTTTGTCAAGAAAAGTTTTGTTTATTTGATTTGTTACTACATTTTGTTCCAAAAGAAATGGAGACAAAAGTGTATATATGTGGAGTTTTTTTAGAAGTTTTTCTCTTCTCATTTGTATTATAATTGAACGAGAATTTTTGTTTTAAACTTTTTCAGCAATAAAGCTTCAGACAATTATTTGTTTTGTATATACTCGTGTACATTTCATTCTTTATTGAACTCATTAGGAGATTTCATGATGAATTTTAAGAAATAAGCTCAAATTGAGATTTTTCAACCTCTTGCCTGAAAACTCACAAATGTATACACCAGATTGGTGATCCGAGCTATGCAATAAGAGTGCTCAGAATTAAAAGAGGTCACTCAAAAAACCCAATACGATACCTTTTTCTCCTTCACTGTGCAATTCATATTTTGCCCACTTCTATTAACCCCAAAATAAAATCAGTCACATTGATGGATAAATTACAAATTGGGGCAATCTTTGTTTGAAAATGCTCACTGGTCTAACCAGATTCAATCACGTCTGAGTGAAAGCAAAAATGTGCATTATTCTTATTTGTTTTGAAAATTTGGAATGATATTTCGAGCGTTCGTTTCTCTACCTATACAGATTTTATCATTTGCTCTCCCATTTGAGCCTTTAAACGAATAATTTTGTTTCAAATAAGTGCCTTGATGATCACTACCCTACATTGAAAAATTTTCAAATATCAAAAAGGGGAATGGATTCTCAATGACCATTTCGTTACTTTGGTTGTCATGAGGTGTAAGAACGATACTTTGGCCATCGTTTCTACAACCTAAACACCATTTATCCCTTGCATCCTCATTTGAGCTAAAATTGGTGGTTCTTTTCAAAAGCACTTATGATCGTACCCCACACCGGGGAAGGGAGATTGGAGGTTTTTTTCAAAAGAAGGAAAAAAAAAAAAAAGGGGGCAAAAATGCTAAAATTCAAGAAGAAGGAGGGAACCGTAAACTGGGGAAATTTGATTCCACTTGGGTTTCAGTTTTGGAAAAAAAGAAGAAGAAAGGGAAAAGAAAAGGAAGAGTTTTGTCCGGCAGATCACCTATGTTTCACAGATATGGATGAACAAGGGTCTTCCTCAGTCAGTTAATTCAGATACATGCAAGAAATTTCGCATTAAAGAAAGTTTCCTTTCAGGGTTAATGTAAGGAACGGAATAAAAGTCAGGCCTTCTTCTTTTCCAATCAAACGTTCTATCCTAGTTATCCCTTTTGAACCTTCAGAATAAAATACTTCGTTTGGCAACCCCTGAGAATCGTAAAACCCCACACTGGGGCAAGTTTGAGTTGAAAAGGAAAAGTTTCAAGAAGGAGAAAGTGATAAAGCAACAAAATCAAAAGACAAAAGAAGAAAAGAGAACCTCAGTTCAAAAATAAACTGGGGCAAATTTTGTGAAAAGTTCAAAAGAATGGCAGAAGGCCGAAAAATCAAAAGAAGAGAGAAAATGAAAGAGAAAAAGCCTCAATTGAGAATAAACTGGGGCCAGTTCTGATTTAACCCTAAAAGGGGGTTGATACAACAATGCGATCTCGGATTCTTCAAACCGTTTTTGAAATCCGCTTTCAAGCTTTAACTTTTCTAAGCACCCCACCTGACCCCATTACAAAAGCCGAAAGTCCTGGCTTCTGTTCTTTGCAATATCTCCGTCAAGGAATTTTCTAATTGGCAAGTGATGGTCATATACTGATGTCAAGAAATTTTTTGAATGTAGTTCTGAATTGATTAGGTGTGAGGTTGATACTGCTCTTCATGTGAAACCCCGCGAGGACACTTTTAAAAAAAGGAAAAGAAAAAGGAAAAAGCGAGCGAAATGAATGCAAAAGAAAAATGCAAGACGATTTGATGCTGAAAGTCCCTGGTGAATGATGAGAAAAATGCAAACAAAGTCTGAGATTTTTTGAGTTCAAAATGGGGGCAATTTTGGAAAAAATGCGATCTTCGGTGCAATGTCCTTGACAGTCTTATTCTTTAACTATCGTTTTCAAGCCACATTCCAAGCTCATAAAGTCCATCGCTGACTTATCCTTCATGACAACCCAAAGTGAGGATTATGCTCATAAGAAATCCATCAATCACTCATGATCATAAGGGTATAACCAGTTTTCACATGTTTAACTATCGTTTCTACCCATTTGTTGCAAGCTTAAAGCTTATATGTTGACTCAATTTTCTTAAGAAATAGGGGTGACAAACTATTTGCTTTCACTAAGATGTGATATTAAAGGGATTACATACAATTTGGGCACAAGAATAAAACAAGTCCCGACCTCTCATTTCCCTTAGCCACTTCAAAATCAGAAATAAGATCACTTGATTGGTCCTGAAAGACGAGCCAACAAGAAGCGATGACCCGCTACTCTAAGCACAGATGCTAAAAGTGAGGAAGAAACCTTCTGTAATTTGGTGTTATTCTGAGAGATTCATCATGAAATTTTTTAATAAGTTCAAACTCAACGTTTAAATTTCTTCACGTTGTATATATGACTACTTGCTAAGTTTTAGAAAGTGCGATTTCTCTTTGTTTAAATAAATGGAGAGGCATCCAAATCAATTTTTGCAATCCAATGGGCCCACATTGGGGCAAAATTTTTATTTGCAAGATTTCGCAAAATAAGCCCACACTGGGGCAAATTTTTTATAGTCCACTTGAGGATTTCGTCAAAGAGTCAAGCAAGACTTTCAAATCAATCACACTGCTCTTTCCATGAGTAATAGTTGCAATATTTTAAAATAAAGTGCATGTTGTACTTCGGCAAGCCCCTTGTGCAGGTATCCATGGCTGAAATCGACGAAGAAGCGTAAGTCAGAATCTTACGAATCAAGGCCTCAAGGAGGAGCAACCACGCCGTAATGCAAATCAATTGATCGGTTGCACAATAATTGGTGGAAACTGGGGCAAATTATTTTTTGAAAAGATTCTCAAAAAATCAAACTTGAATTTAATTTCTTGTTCCTTGACAAATTTCAATTTGATCTCAGCGCCCGCCGCGCACCCTTCCATTCCCCATTCTAGACAACCACATTGAATTCACTGACTTCAACCACCGTTAGCATAGAGTTTATCTCACTAACGTGTGCGTTTATTCAACCACCGTTAGCATCGAGTCTATCTCACTAGCGTGTGTGTTTCTTTTCTGCTACCACCGTTAGCATCGAGTTTATCTCACTAATGTGTGTGTTTTATTTGTCAAAGGCAGGCTCGGGTGTAATCCCACTGACCGATCATCAAGGCAGGCTCGGGTGTAATCCCACTGACCGATTATCAAGGTAGGCTTGGGTTTAATCCCACTGACCAACTCATCACACTGGGGCAAATTTTTGGACAATTTTTCGAGCAAGTCTTATACAGTCTCTTCATACATACCAGTATTTCTCTTATACTGCCACTAGCCGTTGGGTCAGTCCCACTAGTGAGCATTTCATTTTGCATCGCCACTAGCCGTGGGTCAGTCCCACTAGCGAACATTTTATTTCGCATCATCACTAGCCGTGGGTCAGTCCCACTAGTGAGCATTTTATTTTGCATCGCCACTAGCCGTGGGTCAGTCCCACTAGTGAGCATTTCATTTTGCATCGCCGCTAGCCGTTGGGTCAGTCCCACTAGTGAGCATTTCATTGTGCATCGCCACTAGCCGTGGGTCAGTCCCACTAGTGAGCATTTCATTTTACGTTGCCACCAGCCGTGGGTCAGTCCCACTAGTGTGCATTTCATTTTCATTGCCACTGAACATGGGTCAGTCCCACCAGTGTGCATTTCGTTTTCATTGCCGCTAAACATGGGTCAGTCCCACTAGCGTGCATTTCATTTTCACTGCCTCTAAACATGGGTCAGTCCCATGATTTTAAATTCTATTCGGGTCAGTCCCATGATTTTAATTTTTGTTCGGGCCAGTCCCGTGATTTTAAATTTTGTTCGGGCCAGCACCATGATTTTAAATTTTATTCGGGTCAGTCCCATGATTTAAATTTTCTTGTTGGGGTCAGTCCCCTTTTTAAATTTCTTGTTCGGGTCAGTCCCGTTTTAAATTCCTGTTCGGGTCAGTCCCGTTTAAATTCTTGCTCGGGTTAGTCCCGTTTTAAATTTCTTGTTCGGGTCAGTCCCGTTTTAAATTCCTGTTCGGGTCAGTCCCGTTTTAAATAGTCCCGTTTTAATTTCTTGTTCGGGTCAGTCCCGTTTTTAAAATTTCTTGTTTCGGGTCAGTTCCCGTTTTAAATTCCTGTTCAGTCCCGTTTTAAATTCCTGTTCGTTCGGGTTCGGTCAGTCCCGTTTTAAATCGTTTTGTCCAGTTCGGGGTCAAGTCAGCCCGTTTTAAATTCCTTATTCGGGTCAGTCCCGTTTTAAATTCCTGTTCGTTGGAATCATTTTGTGGTCATACAACACAGGTAAGTATTTGGTGTCTACTTCTTTGTCTCAGGTTTTTCCAAAACCCAAACAAAGAGGGGCAAACTGTAGACATCAAATTTTGAACCGTTTTATTTATTATTATCTTTTTTACTTTTATTTTATTTTTATTTTATTTTATTTTAGTGATAATTATTATCTATTAATTTCATAATTTTTGTTTTGGGTATTTCCTAGTATTTTAATAGCATTTTTATTATTACTATTATCCTCTTGCCCTTATATTCATTTGTTATTCATTTAGTTGGCCTTAAATGTAGTATTCCTATGGGGACAACATCGTTTGAGCACTGGTATGGTTTGTAAGGATCGCAGTGTTTGGGTAGGAGAGAGGATAGTGTTCAGGAATTAAAGCGAAGGTTAACCATGGCTCTTTTTTTGGCCTTGCCTAAAGGTAAGGACAGTTTTACTGTTTACCCTAATGCTTCTAGGAAAGGTTGGGGTGTGTGTTGACGCAAAACCAGAATGTGATATCGTTTGCCTCTGGGAAATTGAAACCCCACGAACAAAGCTATCCAACCCACGATCTGGATTTAGTCGCAGGCGTTGTCGCTCGGAAAAAAAAAAAGTGGAGACATCATGGGATAGAAGAGGCTACCTGGGAGGTGGAAAGGAATACCCTGAACTGTTTGTGAACCAAGGTGAGAAATTCCGAGGACGAAATTCTTTTAAGGGGGAGAGAGTGTGAGAGCCCGCAATTTTTCCATTTTAGGGTTTTATGATATTCAATGGCTTGTTTTCTGCACTTTCTGTATCCGGAAAATTTTCTAGATAATTTTTATGAGTAAATATAGTTTTTAGATGATTTTTCTAGTATCGAATAGGTTTTGAGAAATTAAGAGCGTATACCGGACGTGGGACCCAGTAGTGCGAAAAGTTCGGAAAAATTCGGCCAACTAGGTTAAGTTTTGGATACTGGATTTAATTTACCGGGTGTTAAGAGATAAGTAGAGGATGCTAAGTGGATTGGTGTGAGAGGAAACAAAGTGATAGACTTGCATTAATGGAGGTGACAAGTGTCACCATTGGATTGGTCCTTAAGTAAGACTACTATTCCTTTTCTTACCATTGACCAAATAAATCAAAAAAATAACCAAAAATTCACCATTTTCTCTTCATCTTGGCCGAGATCCTTGAGCAACAAAAGAAAGAAAACTCTTCAAGATTTTGGCTTCAATCTTGCTTCAATCAACTTACTCAACCATCCAACCTTGATTTTGCTCCATAAAACCACTTAAGGGAGTGATAGTGAAATGTTGTGTGGAGTTATTTGGAAAGCTAAGAGGACTTGTTGCTCTCTCTCTCTTGTTTCTAAGGTGAGTTGTGAAGAACCACTCTCCTCCCTTTATTGATGCTTAAATCATGCATAGTGGTAGTATGAGATGCAATATTATGGATTATTTCTTGATTTGTGGTTGAATTGATGAAGTTTTATAATTTTTGGGTATTTTTCTGTTTTAATATGAACATGATTGTGTGGCTATATATGATGATTGGAAATGATGTTTAAGGACTCTATGAGTTAGAAAAAGTGGTTAATTGCAAACAATTTCTGTTTTGGAAGAAATCTTGGAAAGTTAGGGTTTATGATGATAACATTCTGCCCGGTTTTGTAGCTCCTAGTTAGAGGCAGAATTTGTAACGCCCCGAGGCAGAAGAAAAGGGAAAAATTTCTGGTGAATAGTGTTTTGTGGGGAATCCGGCCAGAAGCCGTGCAAATTCCTTATATTTTTCTTAAAATTCCCTTTTCTCTGACAAATACCACTTTATAATGGCCCTACTACTCAATCACCCCACAATAAGTGCCAATGAACCTAGAAAGTAGGGTTTCACGCTTCGGTTTCAAGTTTAGAGCAAAATTAGGGTTTTCGCGATTTTTCGCCGGATGAATTTTCGGTACAGAGTAAGGATTAAATTTGGAGAGTAAAAGTGACTTTTAATTGAGAAATAATATGTGATTAGTAGCAATGATATAAGGTTAGTGAATGGGAAGTAAAAACCCTAGTACGTGAGTTTTTAAGAAAAACGGCGCGAACCGGCGGGTCCCGCACACTACCGATTGAACGCACCACTTGACCACCATTTTTCTTACCAAACAAGCTTATTGACTTTGAGCAAAATATCTTCTTAAATTACAGCTAAGGCTGACCGAAATTGGTGGCTAAAATGACAAGGAAAAGAAAGAGAAAAATGAAAGGTGGTGGTGGCGACACTTGTCGCCACCCTAGAGTTTCTTGGCCAAGTGATCAACTAGCCTTCTTAAACCAATTTTCTGCACTTTCCTCTTCATTTTCCAGCAGCTGGTCGACCAAGAGAGAGAGAGAAAGTGGGAGCAAGAAATAATTCCTTCTTCTTGATTCTAACCAACCAAGTGACAAATTAAATTTCCAAACCGATTAAAGTGCTAAGTGTGAGTTGGGAAGCTTGAGGAACCAAGAAATTTCAGAGGGAGTGAACTATCACTCATCCAAGCCTTGCTTTTGAGGTATAAACATCTGATCATGATCCTTGTTGCTTTAAATCTTGCTTTAAGATGTTTTTTTTTAGCTTAAGTTTTGGCTTGATTTCATGATTATGCAAGTGGTTGTGATGAATTTGGGATGAATAAGCAAGTTAGGGTTTCATAGTTTTCTGCCTAAACTTGCTGTATGATTTCACATGTTGTAAATAAGGTTATAAAAGGGGCTTTGGTAGTGATTAGAACAAGAAAATTGAGAAAGTTCCATTAAATACCAAAAATTCCAGAATCTGGAAAATTTGCCCCATCATTCTGTCCGGTTTTGTAGCCCTATGTTAGAGGCCTAATTGGCCTTAGGTAAAACAATGAAAGTTGTAGAGAATGGTATTTTATAGGTGCCTACAAAATTTCAGCTCAATCGGAGCAACGTAGGTCATGAAAAGTCCAAAATACCCTTACTATTTTAAGTTTTTCCCCAGCAGTCCGTTTCGTCCGTTTGTCCAGTTTATCACATTTTTTCACTAGGATCCGTACTGATTTAGCTTTTTTCCAAAACATGAAAGTTGTAGTATTATGACTTAGCTTTCAAATTCCTCTAAGAACACCTGAATCGGACTTTTATAACCTGAGATATGACCATTACAGTGCAATGTGGTTAAATAGCCGACGAGTTAGATTTTGGTTCTGTAATTTGAGGATTTGACTAAGTTTCATTAGAAACTGGACTAGGTGACCTTCATGAACATTATATCCCTGTGTCTTAGCTTCGAAACGGCATAGGTTGCGCCTTAATCCGATAAGCGTAGCCTCGGATATGTTATTTCCGCATTCACACGTCAAATATGTCTTTTGCTAGATTGAATTTCTGCACTTGTTATTATTGTTATTCTTATTCTTATGATATTATGAGCCTATGGAACGGCTTTTGACCTGAATTATGATATGCGTGACTTTGGGTTGTGGCTGAGGAAAAATAATGAAGCCTAAATGGCTGGAAAATTAGGTAAACACAAAGGGCATGCTGCCCGAATTTACGCTCGAGGACTAGAAAACTATACTTGTAACTTGTGTAAAGGTTAAGTGATTATCACTTAAACTAGCGAGCACCTTTACTACTTTGTTATCGAGGGTTATACGTTAAAAACCTAAACGAACTTGTACCCTTGAGGAAAAGATATAATGGCCAATGTAAACTTGTATTTCTTTGTACTTTCAACTTAAGTGTTGTTTTCCAAGTATATATACACTACAAAAACCTTACGATTTGAAAAGCGAGCAAGTGTTTCACGAATGTCTTTCAAATGAATTTCAATTGGTTGATTCTTAATGAACGGAACGTTTAAGTTTCGAATCTTACTCGTGTTTCAAAGTTCTCAAATTGGATTTCTATCGCAGATCTGGACTTCAAACCTGGAGTATAGTTGAACGTGAATACTTGAAGCACTATAATTGGAGTGAGTGATCCCTCGACTGTTCCCAAAGTTACTTTTGAACTAATTCTTGCATTTATTACTCCATTGCATATCATTTGGGTTCGGGTGTGTGCCATGACATAATTTGGCTCCAATGAGTTCCTGAAAAGTCTTGTGCTTAGAACCAATGTCTCCACTATTGTTTACATATTCTTTGGAGCTCGATGGCTCCTTACTTCTGTTTCACGGTTACCTGACAAGAACTTCACTGGCTCACATGAGCAATAAATGAACATTTGATTACTGCATCATGACATCATATCAATGCTTTATTGTGAAATATACTTGGCTGTTGATTTTACTGGTCACTCGCTGAGCTTCTAGCTCACCCCCTACTATCTTCTTCTCCCCACAGGGATCGAAGTAAAGGAAGAACTTGTTTTCGGACCTTTGTCTGGTTGGATGGCGTACATCTTGTATAGTTTAGTTTTGGTTTTGGTTTATGTACTTTTGGGCTTGTATAAATATTTGGAATTCAATCGGATGTAAATCTACATTTTACACTTAGAACTAGTTTCCGCTTCGCTTATGATATGTAATTTTGGAGAATTGGATGTATTATTTGAGTTGTACCTTGTAATTTACTTGAGGAATGTAGTAAGTGAATGAGTCCCGGCGAGAGCTGGGCAGGCGGTCCGCTAAACCCTTTGGTTCGCCTTAGGGGGAGGTGGGGTCGTTACATAATTGGCCTTGGATTAAAACATGAAAGTTGTAGGGAATGATATTTTAGAGGTACCTACAAAATTTCAGGTCAATCGGAGTAGTGTAGCTTGAGAAAAGTTGAAATTACCCTTGCTGTTCTGGTTTTACCCGAATTGGAGAATTGCGTCTGTAATTGGTTATTTTGGTTGGGAATGCTTCCGAATTGGTTGTTGAGGCCTTCTGATGAAATGCAGCCCTGTTTCTTAGCTTTCAGTTGGTTTTTGAATTACTGGATTTGGACTTGGATAGCCTGATTTATGATGCTTCCTCTAGAATGCGTTCTGTGAATCTGTTTTTGTGATTCTGGTGTAGTATCTTGCATTTTTGACCTGTTTACACTCGAAACTGGGTTGAGTGACCTTCTGCAATATTGTAGCCCTTTCTCTTAGCTTCGAAACGGTGGGTCTTGGACCTTCATCTGATAATTGTAGTGTCTTTGGTACCATTACCGCAAAATGAGGTCGAAAACTATTTTTTTTCAGGGTTACAACTAGTTTCATTTCCGGATTTTCTGGTTTTCCCTAATGCTTGTGTATGCTTATGGAACCCTATTGGGGTCGTATTTGGCATTGGTTTATGACTCGTTATCGAGTGTCATTGTACTTGTTTGCATGTTTTAGGGCGTGACGGTGGTTCACGACGTTCTTTTGACGGTAGTGCATGAAACACCATTTGCAAGCTTGGTGAGTGTACTACTCACTTATGTGTTACTATATAGCTTTGATACTTGAACTTGATGAGTTGAATGTTAATTGATTGAAGTGAGAGCGTACTTTATCACTCTCACTTATTGTTTCTCTTGTTATTGGAATGTTACATGAAATGTTACATGAAATGAAAGTACTTGATTTGGTGTCGATTGGACGAGTATCCAACGACTACAATTGTTATCTTTGAGCTCAACCCCATTGGTAGTTGATTGAATCGAGCCGGCGAGGGCTTGGTCGTGCCAATTAATGATCCTTGGGAAAAGTGTTATATGGAATCTTATAGTAAGAGAGACTCTCGATTCCGGTATACTCGAGTAATACCACAGTGCAAGTGTTTGGAGTTCGGGCCCGGTAGGGGGATGTTAGGTGGATGGAATGGAAGTAAAGTGGAGTCTACGGTTGGTTACTTTTGAACATTGACGGAGAGTCAATGAGATCCGATCAAGAATGCAAACGAGGAAAAGGGCTCTTGAGAGCCACCCGTATCCTTTTATCCTCAATATTGACGTGTGCCTTGGCTTACTTTTGATGAATTGAAATGAAAAGCTTTATGCCTATGTGAACTTTGTTGCTTGGGTAGTATTCTCACTGGGCAATTAGCTCACTCTATTCCTTTTGTTTTCCTTACAGGAAAATAACTACTTTTGGACTGCAATTGATAATTGGTTGCCGAAATGAGCTAGTTGGACATATCTTTTGTATAGCTCATTTATTGAAACCCTAAATGTACTTTTGGGTCTGTTTCTCTTTTGATTTGGCAAACCATACATGTATCCACTTTTGAATACTTTTGTATGCAACTTTGGATTGTAAATACTAAAGTTCAAGATGTGAACGTTTGCTTGGTTTTTGGTTGGGTTCTGACGGGTCGGTTATTATTCATGGCCGACTCCGAATTTCATTTTTTTATTTTGGGTTATTTTGCCATTTTGACTTGTTTACGCACGTTTGTAAGTTCCGGAACGCAATAGATCGCTCTAACTGCACCGTTAGTCTTGGCGAGAGCTGGGCAGGCAGTCCGCTAACCCCTTTGGTTCGCCTTAGGGGAAGGTGGGGCTGTTACAGGTGGTATCAGAGCCACTTAGCGTGGTCTCTGCGCGGAGTGAGGTTGGGCTAAGTGGTGTTATGGTCCTGATTTCATGGATATGTCTGAGTGCTCGTTTGAGCGTCAGTTATGAACGGGGCATGTTATAAGTGTAAAAATATTTATCATGGAACTTGAGGACGGCAGATAAGTATGTCGGGTAGGAATCTTTAATATGGATGATTTACGCTTGGGACCGGCCGGCTCGAGTTGTGAATTATCTTAAACGGGATTCTTGCGCCCGGATACGAAAGAGATGAGAGTCTAGGTTAGAAAGAATTGGGCGAACCAGAAATTGCGATTCTATGGATGACTTTGTATGTACCTGACTGACTGTTCTGTATACTTGTTGATCCTGTTATGTGTTCTCTGTATATGTGTTATGTGTTTAAATGCTCTACGAGGGAGTTGAGTAGTTAATTGTTCTTGTTTACTTGTTCCTGTTTAGTGCTGCGAAAAAGAGGGGTTAGGTGCCCTTTAACAGTATATTTATTTTGTGACCTAGATCGACTTAGATTGTATGGAAAGCACACGTAGTGGACGGGGGCGTGGGCGCGGGAATAGGTAACCTACGCCAGACCGGGGGGCTGGGGAAATCTCCTCTGGACCCCATCCTGAACCGAGAGTTGACCCCAATGTACAGATAGCTGCCGCTATGCAGCAAATGACAAACCTGCTGGCACAAGTGGTGCATCAACAAGGCCAGAATCCAAACCCTAATCCGGGAAACCCTGGAAACCCTGGCAATCATGTTAAGAGCGAAGACAGAGCTCTTGAACGATTTCAAAAGTTTGCTCCACCCAAGTTCATTGGGGGACCCGATCCGGATGTCGCCGAGAGGTGGCTTGAAAAGATGGTCGATATTTTCGCTGCCCTGTACTATACCGAAGAACGGCAGGTGACTTTTGCCGTTTTCCAGCTGGAAGGGGCGGTCCGCTCCTGGTGAAATGTCATTCGGCAAAAATGGGAACGGGAACAAACGCCCAGGACTTGGGTAAATTTTATGAGAGAGTTTAACGCGAAATTCTTCCCTTCTCTGGTTCAAAAGAGGAAGGAAGATGAGTTCATCCGACTCCGCCAAGGAGCTCAATTGGTGGCGGAGTACGAGAGCCAGTTCACCCGCCTGTCCAAATTTGCGCTTGAGTTGATTGTGTCGGAGCAACGGTGAATTAGGCGTTTTATCCAGGGCCTAAACGTGGAGATTCAGAAGGACCTCGCAGTGGCTCAAATCAATGCTTTTAGCGAGGTCGTTGAGAAGGCCCAACGGGTAGAGAGTGCCAGATTGCAAGTAAGAAACTTCCAGGCGAAAAAGCGAGGATTTCCTGGAAGTAGTCGGGGCAGGGGAATGAGAGTACCCCTTCCAAGTTTGGGCGAGGAACTGGAGAAGAAAGGATGTCGGGAGTGTCACGAGAGGGCCCGTCACGAGGCGGCCAAGTGGGGAGAGGCCAGAGAGGAGGCTCGGCTTCTGCAGAACGCGGACCTTGCGGGTATTGCGGAAAGTCAAACCACTCGGAGAGCAATTGTTGGAAGAAGGAGGGAAAATGTTTGCGCTGTGGAAGTGCAAACTATCAGCTCGCCACTTGTCCAGTCCTATCACGAGATGGAAAGGGGAGTCAGCAATCGACGAAGACTAATTCCGAACCGGCAAAGGTGGAAGGGACCAAATCTAAGGTGGCAGCTCGAGTGTATTCACTGGAGCCACAACTGGTCCCCGATTCTCCTGAAAGTGAGGAAGGTACGATTGTGGTATTTCTGCGGAAATATTAGTAGATCCCGGTGTTACTCATTCATTTGTCAACCCCAATTTTGATAGACGGAATAGATACCAAACCTGCTCGTCTACCCTATGACCTGAAAGTAGTATTCCTATGGGGACAACATCGTTTGAGCACTGGTATGGTTTGTAAGGATCGCAGTGTTTGGGTAGGAGAGAGGATAGTGTTTAGGAATTAAAGCGAAGGTTAACCATGGCTCTTCTTTTGGCCTTGCCTAAAGGTAAGGACAGTTTAACTGTTTACCCTAATGCTTCTAGGGAAGGTTGGGGTGTGTGTTGACGCAAAACCAGAATGTGATATCGTTTGCCTCTGGAAAATTGAAACCCCACGAACAAAGCTATCCAACCCACGATCTGGATTTAGTCGCAGGCGTTGTCGCTCGGAAAAAAAAAAAAGAAAAGTGGAGACATCATGGGATAGAAGAGGCTACCTGGGAGGTGGAAAGGAATACCCTGAACTGTTTGTGAACCAAGGTGAGAAATTTCGAGGACGAAATTCTTTTAATGGGGAGAGAGTGTGAGAGCCCGCAATTTTTCCATTTTAGGGTTTTATGATATTCAATGGCTTGTTTTCTGCACTTTCTGTATCCATTGGGGGACTCTCGTGTCTTTCGTATCCGGGCGCAAGAATCCCATTTAAGATAATTCACAACTCGAGCCGGCCGGTCCCAAGCGTAAATCATCCATATTATAGATTCCTACCCGACATACATATCTCTCTTCCTCAAGTTGCATAATAAAGATTTTTACACTTATAACATGCCCCATTCATAACTTACGCTCAAACGAGCACTTAGACATCTCCATGAAATCAGGACCATAACACCACTTGGCCCTAGGCTCACTCCGCGCAGAGACCACGCGAAGTGGCTCTGATACCACCTGTGACAGCCCCACTTTCTCCTAAGGCGAACCAAAGAGGTTAGCGGACTGCCTGCCCAGCTCTCGCCAGGACTAACGGTGCAGTATAGAGCGATCTTTCACGTTCCGGAACTTATAACGCGCGCAAATAAGGCAAAAGGGCAAAATAACCCAAAATAAAAGAAAATGAAATCCGGAGTCGGCCATGAATAGTAACTGACTCGTCCGAACCCAACCAAACATCGAATTACATATACCCCATAACATTTAGCCTTTACAAACCAAAATGACATTTAAAAGTGATACAAAAGTCGCTACATATATGGTTTGCCAAAACAAAAGTGAAAACGGCCCTAATGATACATTTAGGGTCCCATTTTATATACAATACAAAAGAGTCATTCATCTAGTTCATTTGGCAACCATTTATCAAAATTCATTCCAAAAGAGTCATATTCCTGTAAGGAAAACAAAAGGAACGGGGTGAGCTAATTGCCCAGTGAGAATACAACTCAAGCAACCAAGTTCATGGATACATCAAGCTTAACAGTCCAATTTACCAAAATAAATAAAGCCACACATTAATAATGAGGATAAAAGGATACGGGTGGCTCTCAAGAGCCCTTTTCCTCGTTTGAATTCTTGATCAGGTCTCATTGACTCTCCGTCAATGTCTGAAAGGTAACCAACCGTAGACTCCTCTTAACTTCCATTCCCTTCCTCCTAACATTCCTCAACCGGGCCCGAAATCCAAACACTTGCATTGTGGTATTACTCGAGTAAACCGGAATCAAGAGTCTCTCATACTACAAGATTCCCTATGATGTTGCCCCAAGGCACATTAATTGCCACGACCAAGCCCTCGCCGGCTCGATTCAATCAATAACCAATGGGGTTGAGCTCATGGATAATATTTGAAGTCATGTATTTCATTTCATATAACATTTCATATAACTTTCCAATAACATGCGGAACAATATGTGAAAGTGATAAAGTACACTCTCACCTGGATCAATCAACATTCAACATCTCAAGTACAAAGATCAAAGCCATGTAATAGCACATAAGTGAGTAGTACACTCACCAAGCTAGCACAATGTGGTTTCAAACACTTTAGTCAAAAGAACGTTGTGCACCACCGTCACGCCCTAAAAACATGCAAACAAATACAATGAAACTCGATAACGAGTCATAAACCAAGGCCAAACATGACCCCAATAAGGTTCCATAAACATTTACAAACAATAGAGGAAACCAGAAATTAAGAAAGGGCTTTAACTAAGGCCTTGATATGAAAACCGGATTTGACCTCATAATGCGGTAATGGCACAACTCTCACTACAATTATCGGATGAGGGTGTAAGACCCACCATTTCGAAGCCAAGAAACAGAACTACAACAATGTAGAAGGTCACTCAATCCAGTTCCTAACACAACTTGGTCAAATATACGAAATACTATACCAGAATTCCCAAAACAGGTTTGCAAAACGCAGAAAACTGTACTCGGTATATCTCAGTCCATACAAGTCCAAATGCCGAAATTCCAAAGGCATAAGTTAGCTAAGACATTCAGCTACATTTCATCAGAAGACACCAACTTCAAAATCCAAACCAATTCCAGTCAAAATAGCCAAATACAAACTCAGTTTTCGCATTCTGATCAAAGCAGAACAGCTACAGTAATTTCGTCATAACTCACTCTACACTCATCCAAATGCCCTGAAATTTTGCAGGAACCTCCTACTCATCAATACCTACAACTTTCATGTTTTGAACAAAGTCCAATTCGGCCTCTAACCCTATGATCCAAAACCGGACAGAATTGGGAAAAATATGAACCCTAACTTTTCATTTTCCATCCAAATCCAAAATTGATTACATTTTCTTATCCAATACACCTCATAGAGCCATTATCAGCCATTACCATTCATCATACAAGGCCACAACATCCCATTCATATTAAACCAGAAAAATTCCCAATAAAATAAAAAATTCACCAAAACTCTTCAAATCAAGAAATAAATCATATATTCCTTCACTCATGCCACCATTAAGCATAATATAACCATCATTAGGTTTAGGGGAGAGGTTGTAGCATCACTTACCAAGAAACAAGGGAAAGAGAGATTGTGGACACCTTTGCTCTTCAAAACAACTTCACTACAACCCTTACTAGCACTAGAAGATAGGATTTTATGGAGTGGAATCTTGTTTATTCGGTTGATTTAGATGATTTGCTAGTAGAAAGCTTGAAGATTGAAGAGTTCTTCTTCTTGCAAAAGAGTGAGAGAGAGCCGGCCAAGGAGAAAGAAAAATGAGGAAATTTTGTGAATTTTTGATATTTAATCCTTTGGTCAAAAAAAGTCAAGAAAGGGAATAGTAATTCTTAAAGTCCAACCAATGAGATTGTGACACTTGTCACACTCATTAAATGCATTCCTATCTTTCTTTTCTCTCTCACATCAATCACTTCACACACACTACTTATCTCTTAACACCCGATAAATTTTTCACAGTATCCGAAACTTAACCTTATTGGCCGAATTTTTCCGAACTTTTTGCACTAGTGGGTCCCACGTCCAATATAGATTCTTAATTTTCTAAAAATTCACCAATGCTAGAAAAATCATCTTAAAACTATAACTGCTCATAAAATCCACTAAGAAAATATTTCTAAGCCAGAAAATGCAGAAAACATGCAATTAAGGGGAAATAAACCCTAGGAAAATAATTAGGGTTTTACGGGTTCTCACAAAGCTGAACATTTACAGGAAACTATTTTATAGCCTTGGCTACAACTTTCATGTTTTGGCCAAAATCTAATTCGGTGAGGATCAGGGTGAAAAGTCACGGTTAAATTGAGTGAAAAGGCAACCCTGTTCGCAGCACCCCTTCCTAGACCAATCTCAGTATTTCCGACTTATCTCATTCTACACTACTCCGATTGACCTGAAATTTTACAGGCACCTTTATAACATCAATAGATACAACTTTCAAGTTTTAAGCCAAGGCCAATTCGGCCTCTAACTAGGACCTAAAATTTCGGACAGAATGAAGAACAAGGAACCCTAGTTTTTTTTCAATTTTCTTCCAAAACAGAAATTTCTTGCAATTAATCACTTTTTCCACCTCCTAGCTTCCTCAAATATCATTTCCAAACATCATACATAACCACATAATAATAATCATATGAAAACAGAAAAATCCAATTAAATAGAAAGTGTCATCAATCTCAACCAAAATCATGAAATAACACCAAAGATCACCACTTTAACTCACTTAGGTTGCTCATTAAGCATTATTGGAAAGAGAAAAGGAGTTTCTTCACTACTCACCTTGATACCCAAAGGAATGGAGCAACCTTGCACTTAAATCTTCCAAATTACTTCACAAAACAACTCACTATCACTCCCTTAAGGGTTTCTATGGAACAAAAACAAGATTAAACGGTTGATTGGTTGAATTTGAGCAAGATTGAAGCAAGAGTTTGGAGAGTTTTTCTTTCCCTTTTGTTGCTTGAAGAGAATCGGCCAAGGAGAGAAGAAAATAAGGAAATTTTTTGTCAATTTTGATATTAATTTGGTAAAGACATGAATAGTGGTCATACAAGTCAATCCAACCAAATGGTGACACTTGTCACCTAATTAATGAATCTCTATCTCTTTGTTCCCTCTCACACCAATCCAAATAACATCCTCTACTTATCCCTTAACACCTGGTAAATTAAATCCAGTATCCTAAAACTTAACCTAGTTGGCCGAAAATTGCCGAACTTTTCGCACTAGTGGGTCCCACGTCCAGTATTCACTCTTAATTTCTCAAAACCTATTCAATACTAGAAAAAATCATCTAAAAATTATATTTACTCATAAAATTTATCTAGAAAATTTTCCGGATACAGAAAGTGCAGAAAACAAATCATTGAAAATAAGAAAACCTAGAAATATAATAAAACCTAGAAATTGGAAAAATTACGGGTTCTCACACAATTCAGAAGCATTCCTAACCAAAATAACCAATTACAGAAGCAATTCCCAAATTCGGGTAAAACCAGGACAGCAAGGGTAATTTTGACTTTTCTCAAGTTACACTACTCCGATTGACCTGAAATTTTGAAGAAACCTCTAAAATATCATTCCCTACAACTTTCATGTTTTAAGCCAAGGCCAATTCGGGCTCTAACTATGAGCTACAAAACCGGGCAGAATGTAATTTCATAAACCCTAACTTTTCAAAATTTCTTCCAAAACAGAAATTGCTTGCAATTATCCACTTTTTCCACCTCCTAGGTCCCTTACACACCATTTCCAATCATCATACATAGCCACACAATCATATTCATATTAAAACAGAAAAATCCCCAATAATTACAAAACTTCATCAATTCAACCAAAAATCACAATATAATCCATAAAGTTGCATCTTATACCACCACTAAGCATAAATTAAGCATCATTAGAGGGAGGAGAGTGGTTCTTCATAACTCACCTTAGAAACAAGAGAGAGAGAGCAACAAGTCCTCTTAGCTTTCCAAACAACTCCGCCAAACCCCACACAAACACTCACTTAAGGTTTTCTATGGAACAAAAGTAAGATTAAGTGGTTGTTTTGATGATTTGGAGCAAGATGGAATCAAGAACTTGGCGAGTTTCCTTCTTTCTTCTTGAGAGAGAGGGCCGGCCAAGATGAAGAGAAAAATGGTGAATTTTTGGTGATTTATTTGGTCAATTGGACAAAAGGTGAATAGTGGTCTTACTTAAGACCAAATCCCATGGTGACACTTGTCACCTTCATTAATGCTTGCCTAACTTTTGTCTCTCTTATACCAATCCACTTAGCATCCTCTACTTATCTCTTAACACCCGGTAAATTAAATCCAGTATCCAAAACTTAACCTAGTTGGCCGAATTTTTCCGAACTTTTCGCACTAGTGGGTCCCACGTCCGGTATACGCTCTTAATTTCTCAAAACCTATTCGATATTAGAAAAATCATCTAAAAACTATATTTACTCATAAAAATTATCTAGAAAATTTTCCTAATAAAGAAAATGCAGAAAACAAGCCATTAACCCGAATAAAACCTAAAAATGGAAAAATTACGGGTTCTCACACATTATATTATGAGTACTCATAATACCAAGTAAAGAAGAGCCAACTATATCATAATTTCAATAGCTCAATTTAATTTCTCATCCTCACCTAGTTCCACAAGCAATTAACTCATATGGTCAATAAGCAATTTCCTACCATAATCATCTTCTTTTCAAATTTAAAAAGGGATTTATTCATATAATATATCAAATACTTGTTCAAGTTGTAAAAGTAGCTTTGGATACGAGAATCGACATTTTTAGATAAAGATCTTCGGTTACTCAATAATTCATATTCTCAAGTTTTTTTTGCATACTTTTAATTCAAGTACCGTTTTATGTGAATGTCAATATTTATAAATAAAGACTCTCGATTATTAAATACAAGAACTGTGAGGACCTGAATTTTTATTTTACATACTTTTATTTTATTTTACTGGCTTATTTAATTATTTATTTACTCCGATTAATTTATTTCACTCATTTTAATTGCATTTGCATGGAACAATGTCTCATTTTATGTTTTAAAACGTTTCGCTAGTAAAATTAATTTTTCTCCGGCTCGTTTAATAAGAAATAACGATTACACATTTTTCGAGACAAATTTGGTCTGAGAGTACAATAATCTTAGAGAATTAAGGATGATTAATAGTAGACTAAGAAAAGTTAACTGAGGGATTAGAGGTGAGTGAGTTAAATTAAACTCAATTAGGAGCACTAATTGCTCACTGTTCAATTGTTGACTTTAGAAAACAAACGCACTTTTATGTCAATCTTTCCTTCACACCATCAAATCACCCAACTACCACCCAAAACCTTTCTTCCTCCTCTCTCCCTTGGCCCACTCCCCCTCCCTCATTTCCTACCAAAAATTTCAAGTCCCTTGTCTTCCATTTTCCTCCAAGAAGACTCTCCAAATTTGCTTCTTTTCTTGGTTCTTCATACAAGCTTGGAAGGTGACTTGAACAAGGAAGAAACTTTGGTGATTTAAGGGCTTATATATTAGTGGTTGTTCTTCATTTTTTGGAAGCAAAGGTAATCCTCCTAGTCCTCATCGTTTTTCTCTCAATTTATAGTAGTAAGTTAGTCTAGCTAGTTAGTTGTTGGGTTGTTGATGGGTTTACAAGAACCTTGACACTAGGTAGAGGACTTGAGGTGACTTTATAGGTAGAGGCCTTGAGGATTTCGTATGTCTACTTGCTTGTTTGATCTTGTTTTGAGAAGATATGGCTTAGTTTTAGTTTGAAAGTTAGAAAAGAAAACTAGAAGAATGGAGGATGCTTGCTGTCCGAATTTTGGAAGGATGAATCTCTCATGTTAATTTTGAATTTTAATGTTATTTTGGTTCTATAATGTTTGTTATATGATGGTGTTTATGTGTGTTAAATATCTCCCAAAAAAACTTTTCAATTGGTTGAGTTAAAGTAGGGTTAAGGTGAGGAAGAAATCTGGAAAATTTTCTGGCCCATAACTTTCTGTCTGGCAGTTGAAATCAAGTGCTGTTTGTGGCATCTGACACTACACTCTGAGGGCTTTCCATCAGTATAAAACGCACCTCCTAATTCGTTTCCTATGAGCCGTAGTGAACTGGCAAAGATGACTGATTTTCCTCACTGTTTTCGTCCGAGAAACAGTCTTAGCTGCAGTTTGTAACTCAATTTTATCTATCTTGCAAAACGAATTTTAAGACAGTCCCTTCTAATGATTTTTAGAATTTTGAACCTAGTTTTCAACCCGCAAAACACGTTAAATTTTGAGTTGTGTAGCTCTAGTTATGATCATATTTTGAAACTCTGCCAAGTACGTCAGAACTGAAAATTTCGTGAAACAGATTCCAAAAATTAGTTTTCTTAAAACTGTTGTATCTTGGTGTAGAAAGGTCCGAATTGAGTTCCATTTTTCCATTTAAAACTAGATTTGGATTTCTAATTGTGGTATAAATTTCAAGGGTTGATTCCATTTCTACGAATTTTGCCGAATTTCCAAACTTTACTAAAATTGCAAGCTTGTTTTGCTCTGTTCTGTCTGGAACAGTGACTTTGAGCTAAAATTTGAATGATTTCGAATTGGAGGCTTAGAAAAGTGCCTTCTAGAGAGTTTTAGTACATTGAGCCTAGTTTCCAATGGCATAAAGTTTTCAATTTTTGAATTTACGGAACTCGAGATATGATTTTTCCAAGTAGTGCCGCACCAAGTTGGAAGTTTTCTGGTTTCAAACAAATACTCCTTTTAAGAACTTTCCACCTTCCTTTGTGGTTGATGGTCCGTTTTAAGTTTAATTTCTTGGTTGGATACAAGGTCTCCTTGAACTTTAAACTTTCATCTTGAATCTTAGTTTCCAAAGGATTAATCCTCTTTTGATGATTCTTCTTGGTTGCCTAACTTTCTTGGCCAATGGCACTTCATCTCAGACTTGAGAAACGGACTTCAACCCTAATCTTATGCCATTGATTTCCATGACTTTGAACTCTAACAAGGGAGTGTTTTGACTTGAGTAATTCTTGTTGAATTTTACTAGTTTTATACTCGAAACTTGGAACCTTTCACTTTGACAATTATTTTGAAAATGAGTGGAGTTTTGGATGAGTTTTGACTCCATTAGTTTGGAAAATGTAAATGCTCTTTATATTCCAAAGTTTGGACATGAGATTAGAGATTTGAGATATGGAAACCATCTACCCTTTTTCTCGATTTTCGTGCCAAAAGTAAATATGGTACTTTCTTTTGGGAATTGAGATTACTTACCATGACTCGAATCAAAAACAACCCTTGAGTTCTCTTTGAGCTTCTTTAACTTGACTCGAACTTGTGACCTTGAGAGTGGGTAGTGAGAAAATGTCTTTCTTATTAACCTTGGTCGAGTACCTAGGTAATTGTGACTGTGCATGTCTCAGGTGGTCACAAGGATGCCGAAGAGCTCGTCTGACTTCTCGCTTTGCTCTTGTTTTGCCCTTGAATTGTGGTGAGTGTCAAGTGTATGTTAAATGCTAATGTGATTGAAATGATATGTGTATAAGTGCTATATGCTACGTGAACTTGTCGAGATAAGGGTGTACTTTATCGCCCTTGTCCTCTCTCTCTTGCGAATGGATGATACTTGTTAAATGATTGTATATGACTTGCACTTGTACTTGAAATGTTTTAAGTCATGAGCACTGAGCGGCTAGATGTATCACGCCCTATTAGGGTGGGAGGTACCGCTCATCCCGACTCAGTGCTATGAACGATTCAAAGTTGATTGGAGCGTTGTCTCGTCGACCAATTATACTTGGGGGGACACCCCAACCCATTGGCTAACATGATAACTCGAGCCGACAAGGGCTTTGTCGAGAAGCTTGGTGAACTTTGGAAAATTATATAACTTGATCTTTTGAGATCTCGCTAGGCATACTCGAATAGTATCACCACTTCATACACGTTTGGTTCCAGATCCGAGTGGGTGTTATGTTGGGTGGAGGAAGTAAGTGGAGCACTATGGTCATGTTACTACTTGGGTTGACGGAGGGTCAAACCCAGATGGCTCAAATTGAGCGAGATGTGGGAATAGCTCCTAAGAGCTCCTGTATCCTCATTGTGTGTTAATTCCTAATTGTGCACTTAAATGAAATGCCATGTTTAAAGTTGCTTTTAAGCATGTTATTTGATTGATTGGTGTTTCTTGCTTGCTTGTTTGTTTTCTTTGCCTCACTGAATGTTCGCTCATCCCTTTAAGTTTGTTTTCCTTAACAGGCTTTAGAGGTAGATTATAGGATCTAGACTAGCGATTTTGTGGAAGCTAGTTTATTTTTGTATGAATTTGGTGATTCTTAAGGTGTAACTTTTGTTACTCTTGGTTGGTGGATTATAATTGTTAACCCTAGAAATTGTGACTTGTATATTCGAAGTACTTCTTATTAAGTTGATGGTTGTTTTGTGGCTCTATATTAAGCTTGAATGAGCGTGTGAGTCCTGACGAGAGTTGGGCAGGCGTCCCGCTGATACCCTAGGGTTCACCCTAGGGAGAGGTGGGGACGTCACAGTTGGTATCAGAGTGCTAGGTTTGAATACCTGGAATAGGATTAGGAGTTCTTAGTCGTGAACTTTTGGTCACAGAAATCCGTGATAAACCTTAAGTTAAAATTTTAAATGGTATAAGTGATTACTCGGGCCTGACCTTTAGTTTTTTGGGTTATTTGTAGGATATGGACAGTAGCAGTGATGATGATAGGGTTGAGGGACCTCTCCCCATGATCCCGTATCGCCTGGTTGGAGGTAGATGTCTTCTGCGATACTCACCTGCTAGGCGGGATAGGTCGTGCCCATACTGAGCGAGATACTCTTACTCTAACCGCTTGGTGTTAGGAGCAGGTGAGGACTGGAGGCAGTTGATTCACGAACTCAGGATGGCGCTTGTGGAGAAAGAGGAGATGGTGGCCACTTTAGAGGCTCAGGTTGCCCGGATCCAGGAGTTAGAGGCTAGAGTGCTTGAGGAGCGTCAGAAGGCTAACGCCTCCCATGCCCAGTTTCAGGAGACTGAGGGGCGCTTTATTTGGATTGTCCAGGAGGCAGGGAACCGCGTGAATGGTATTATGGCTGAGTATGAGACAATGGCCGACCGTCTAGAGGAGGCTTTGCTTAGGGATATTCCTGAAGAGGCTGCACCTGTTAAGGAGGTGGAGGTGGAGCTGATGGAGGAGGATCCTGTGGAGGACCCTTTTGAGGCTGTATGATCTTCTAGTTCGGTCCACCTATATTAGAGACCTTTTGATCTATTGACTTTTGTTCAGGACTTGGAAGGGGTGAACCTCGCCGTGAGGTGTAACGACCCCACCTCCCCCTAAGGCGAACCAGAGGGTTCGGCGGGCCGCCTGCCCAACTCTCGCCGGGACTCAGTCGATCACTACAGTCCTCAAACAAATACAAGATACAATCTCAAATAGAAATCAAATATTTCAACATTTACATATCAAAGCGAAGCGTCCACGCTTCCACTGCGCCACTCTAATCCTTGATCACAATTAGTATACAGGAGGAAGTCCAAAACTAGACTATTACACATCCAATCAATTCTAAACGTTCAATACAATCCCAATATGAACGATTACACAAAAGGAAATCCAAATTCAATCCATACATGATATAATCCATGAATAAGCACTACAAGCCCTTCCTTCGCCTTGAGCCCTGTGGAGGGGAATAAAACATTTTTGGGGTGAGCTAGAAGCTCAGCGAGTAACCAGTAAAATCAGTAATCAAATCGGTTTAACCATAGTTCATTTCAATGATGTTCAATTCAAATCAAATGATAAGTCCAGAAACAATTTCAACATTTACAAAACATTAAATATGGAGTATCAATAATTCAAGAAACATGTACAATGGAAAGCGATAGTAACATTCGTGCAAAGGATACATTCGTTCTCCTGTCCTTCATTTGAAATTTCATTATTTTCCACCAACCTCCACCAACCTACAAAGGTAATACTCGAGTATACCGAAACGTTCACCCAAGTCCCTAATCGCCCGACCGAGTCCGCTTCTGGCTCGAGACGACCGGTAACAAGGGGCAATGGCCAGTTCAGCCCAAAAGGCTTACATTCATGCGCAAGTAGCATTTAATCATTTATCATGAAAATTTCACATTGATTTAGGTCGAGTGCGATAAAATACACACTCGCCTAGAAAGCTCGTTTTGGAAATCCTTCAAAGCACGTATCACGTTATCAATCAATAATACAAGTCATGAAGTCAAGGAAATATATCAAACAAGGAACACTTTCATATAAGCACGCATGATATGCAAGAAAACAGTTCAAAAGTAGCTTTGGAAACAGTTCAAAAGTAAATAATGTAAGAAACATTTCACAAGTACTTTGGAAATAGTTTAGGGTCACTCACCTCCATGGCTCAGAAACCATCCATCATATATCATTGCCTTGCTCAAATCCGAGTCTTAGATCACAACTCAATGCAAACAAATCCCTTCAAAGTTCGGACAGCATTTCCCCTAAATTTCTTTACTTTTCCAGCCATCAAGGCTTCATTATTTCCTCCGCCAGTCCCAAAGGTACACACACAACAACAAGTTCATCTAATAGCCATTTAGCAAGCTCCAAGTAGCACTAGTACAAGTCCAGCTAGGGAAAAGTCCGGAAATGAAAGTTTAGCTCAAACCAGAAAAACAGTTTTGATGTCATTTTGCGGTAATGGCACAAATTGCACTACGATTATCGGATTAGGGTGTAAGACCCACCATTTCGAAGCTAAAAGACAGGGCTACAACAATGTAGAAGGCCACTCAGTCCAAATCCTCGTACAACTAGGTCACAAATGCAGAATACCAAATCAGAACCGTAATTGCAGGTTTGCAAATCACACTATGCTGTAATCAGTACAACTCGGTCTATACAGGTCCAAATGCAGAAATTCCAAAGGCATATGATAGCTAGGCCACCAAGCTACATTTCATCAGAAGACACAAACATCCAAATCCAAAGAAAGTCCATTCCAAATAGACGATTACAAGCGCAGTTCGCACATTCTGATCAACCCAGAACAGCAACAGTAAAATCGACATATCTCATTCTACACTACTCAAATTACCCTGAAATTTTACAGGCACCTCAAACACATCAATAACTACAACTTTCATGTTTTAAGAAAAGGCCAATTCGGCCTCTAACCATATGATCCAGAACCGGACAGAAAAGGGGGTTATGAAACCCTAACTTTCTCAAATTCCTTCCAAATCCAAAATTGGTTGCAATTACCAATCATTTACATCCACTAGAGTCATAACCCCTCATTACCAACCATCATAAATAACCACAGCATCATGATCACATTAAACCAGAAAATTCCTCAATAAAATAAAAACTTCACCAATTCATCTCAAACCAAGAAACAAACCACAAATTTCAGCACTTTAGCCACCACTAGGCACAAATTAAGCATCATTAAGTGTAGGAGGAAGTGTAATCACCACTTACCTAGTAAACAAGAGAGAAGGAGTTGTAGAACACCTTAGCTTCCCAAAACACTTCACCAAACCACTTACTAGCACCAAATGGAAAGGTTTTATGGAGTAGAAACAAGATCAAATGGTTGGATGGTTACACTCAAGCAAAATGGAAGCAAGAATCTTGGAGAGTTTTTCTTTCTTCTTGGCTAGAGAGGGCCGGCCACAATGGTGAAGAAAAAAGTGATTTTTGTGGTAATTTTGAGATATTTAATCAATTGGTAAGAAAGGTCAAAAAGTCAAATAAGTTACAACCACTCTTAAGGTGACACATGTCACTTCATTAATGCATTCCTATCCTTCTTTTTTCCTCTCACATCAATCACATCACATCCTCTACTTATCTCTTAATACCCGATAAATTTCAACCAGTATCCGAAACTTAACCTTATTGGCCGAATTTTTTCCGAACTTTTCGCCCTAGTGGGTCTCACATCCGGTATACACTCTTAATTTCTCAAAACCTATTTGATACTAGAAAAATCATCCAAAAACTATATCTGCTCCTTAAAAATATCTAGAAAATTTCCCTACTAAAGAAAACGCAGAAAACAAGCCATTAAATAAATAAAACCCTAGAAAATGGGAAAAGTACGGGTTCTCACACTTATACTTTTCGGGGCGTCACATGAGGCCTTTTGTATTTTGTTGCATGTACCCCTGTATTTTGAGACACTTGGATGCCTATGTCTTGTATTTGATATTAGTGACTCACTGTATGCATTCTTAACATGTGACATGACTTCTAGTCTATGTAAAGATCTATGTTTTGATTTTAAAGTGTTCTTGCAACATATACATGTTTTTCAATTTCTATGCTTATATTTTTGTTTTTTTACTATGCATTTATAATCTTGCTAAATGGATTGGCGAGGACATGGACGGGGGCGTGGGCGTGGGCTTCGGTAACCCCGTACTCCCGAGAGAGGTGAGGGATCTGCGACTGGTCCAAACTAAAATCCTAGAAACGAAGAGGGTGACCAACTGGCTACGGCCCTTAACCGCATAGCTGATGTTCTCGAGCGTTTAGCTGAGTGCCAAGGCCCTGAGCCAATTAACCAACCTAGAAACCAAGAGAGGGGTGAGGACAGGGCTTTAGAGCGCTTCTTGAAGTTCGCCCCACCTAGGTTTCATGGAGGGTCTGATCCCGAGGTAGCGAAAAATTGGTTGGAAAGGATGGTAGATATTTTTGTTGCTTTAGATTATGTCGAGGAAATGCAAGTGAATTTTACCGTTTTTCAGTTTGAGGAAGCAGCCCACTCGTGGTGGAACGCTGTTAGGGCGAAGTAGGAAAGAGAACAAACCCCCTAGACTTGGGCAAACTTTGAGAGGGAGTTTAATGCTAAGTTTCTTCCGTCTATGATACAAGAAAAAAGGGAGGATGACTTTATTAAGTTGAAACAAGGGTTACTAAGTGTGGTTGAGTATAAGGGGCGGTTCACTAAACTTTCCAAATTTGCCCCTGAGCTTGTGGTCACGGAGCGAAAAAGGACAAGGAAGTTTATTCAGGGGTTAAATATAGAAATCCAAGAGTCCCTAACCGCCGCCCAAATCACGACTTTCACGGACGCCTTGGAGAAGGCATAAAGGGTAGAAAATGCTAAGTCCCATTCTAGAGCTTTCATGCTAGAAAGAGGGGCAACCCAAGTAACACCCCTGGATCGTCTGAGAAGTCTACCAAACCTCTTAAGATAGGAAGAGCGGTTGGAGAAGTGAGAATGCCCGGAAAATCCGGAGGAGCTCCATCAAGGAGAGCCCCGCCAAAAGGAAATAAGGGTGGACGAGGTCAGTAAAAAGGGAGTTTTCAAGCTAGTCAGGCAGTGACCCCTCGTGTGATTTGTGGATACTGTAACTAGGTTAACCACACTAAAACCGAGTGCTGGAGAAAGCAAGGGAAATGTATGATTTGTGGTAGTGCCGAGCTCCAGGATCCATGATACGCCTTGCGGATTCGCCTAGTAGTTCCCTGAGTTTTTCTTTAAAGTGTAGATTTCTGCACTTTTTCACTGTTCTCTTCAATTCCAACTTCTATAGAAACATGAATCCGATCATTTTTTTTACAAAGTGTAATGCCTCAAACAAGTTTAAAATGATCTAATCATGCAATCTAAACCTTCATAATGAATCAAAAACATCTAAAATGCAAACTGAGGGATTGAATTCTCTATGTTTCTTATTTCTCGCCAATTTTCGAAAAGTCACTTTTGTATCAAATTTTGAAACTACAAAATAAACATAAACATAAATCTGATCATTTTTTGCAAAATGTAATGCCTCAAACAAATTTAAAATGATCTAAACATGTAATCTAACCCTCCATAATGAATCAAAAACATGTAAATTGCAAAATGAGGGATTGAATTCTTCATGTTTCTTGTTTCTCGCTAGCTTCCAAAAAGTCACTTTTGTATTAATCAATTTTTGAAACCTACAAAATAAACATAACAAACACAACTTAAATCATTTATTAAACATAAAAATACACTAAAACAAAAAAATGACTTAAAATATTGTGTTGCCTCCCAATTAACACTTATATTTGTAGTCGTTGGTTCAAGTCAATAGTATTTCTTCTTGAAGTTTACTTTAGAGGGGAAAAGGAAATAGTTCCTTTCCAAAGGGTAAAACTTCCCTTTCCATCCATCATTTTCTGAACTTGTCCTTCTTGAGTTAAAATGATCACAATATAAATAAGGATTTCTTGCAAACAATTGAAATTCTCCCAAAGTCTACTTGATTTCTTGCCTTTATCCACTTGAACTTTAGGATTAAGGATCTTTTTTTTCTTTATTCTTCATATTAGGCATGTTATAAGTGTGAGAATCAATAGTTTCAATATGATAACCTTCTTTACACAACTCTTGTATAATATTAACCTCATCAAGTTTAAAAGTTTTTTCGTGCCATAAATCAAGATTCTTCCGATCATTAAGATTGAATGTTAACTCTTCATTATTCACTCTAAACATCAACCTACCATCTTGAACATCAATTAAAGTCCTAGCAGTGGTTAAGAAAGGTCTACCTAGTATAATAGGTAAATGCACGTCTTCTTTCATATCATGTACAATAAACTCAACTAGTATAAAGGATGATTTCACTTGAATGATGATATTTTCACTTATACCAACTAGATGCTTTATGAACCCATTTGCCAATTGAAGAGTAACATTTGTATCTTTCATCCCTCTCAAATCAAGTTTCCTTGCAATGAAAAATAATATCAATGATATACTTGCACCTAAATCACACAAACTGTTGGTGAAATTCAAATGTTCAATGATACAAGGTACAGTGAAACATCCAGATCTTTAAACTTTGTTGAAAATTTGTTTTGAATGCACACTGAGCATTCCTCCGTTAATGCTATTGTCTCATGATCTTCAATTTTTTTCCTTTGACATAATATCCTTCAAAATTTTGGCATAAGAGAGAATTTGCAAGATAGTATCAAAAAGAATATTAATTCTAGTTTGCTTAAACATTTGAGCAAATTTTTCAAATTCTTTTTCCTTATTGCTTTGTTTTAACCTATCAGGACAAGGAACGGAGTTAGTAATATTCTTATGAGAAATATGAGAAGAAGGCATATTAAACTCATTTGAAACATGATCTTTTTTACCTTCTTATTCACTTTTATCATTCTTTCTACTTTTACCAAAGTGATTATCCTCTAATTGTTTACCACTCATAAGAATGATTGCATTCACATGTTCTCTAGGATTCATCTCAATTTTATTTGAAAATTCATCTAGTTGGCTTAAATTAATGAAATTAGCAATATTACCTAATTGGCCTTACATATCCCTAATCATGGTGATCATATTGTTCATACTTGTTTTAACATCATCAAATCTTTTTTTTTTTGTTTCATGAACATGTTTTTCAAAATTGACCTTATTGAAAAATCAGGTGGATTGATAGGTTTTTTTGAATTAGATTAGTCTCTCGATCTTAAATTGGGATGATTCTTCCAACCGAGATTGTAAGTGTTTTAAAAAGAATTATTTTGAGGTGGCAAATTGTAATTGTTGATATTATGAACTTGCTCCACTTGAAAGCAATTAACACTATCATGATCACCACCACATATTAAATAATAAGCAACATTTTCATGAGAATTTGAACCACTTCCGCTTTGTTTCCTTAACAACCTTTCAACGTTATTCATACAAGATTAAACATATTTTCTAATTTAGCACTTAACAAGTTGAGAGTCTCAATTTTATACATGCCGGTAACTTTTTTTGAGTTATCTCTTTTATTTGCCTATTAATAGTTGTTAAAAGCCATTTCCTCTATCAAACCTTGAGCATCCTTGATTGATTTTTTCATTAAAACTCCACCGATGATAACATCTATGTTGATCTTGATCGAATAGTTGAATCCATTATAAAAAATTTGAACAACCAACTAATCGGGGAGACCATGGTAGGGACATCTTCTTTGAAGATCCTTGAATCTCCCCTAAGGTTCAAATAATGACTAGCCTTCATGTTGAGTAAAACCTATGATATCCATACAAAATTTAACCCTTTTTTCAAGGGGAATATATTTATTCAAGAATGTCTTTGTCAACTCACCCCAAGAAGTGAAACTATTAGGTAGGCAGGAATTAATCCATTCTTTCGCTTTATCACAAAGTGAAAAAGGAAATAATCTTAATTTAATTGTCTAATCACTTGTGCTATTTATTTTGATTGTACCACATAAGTCCATAAACTTAGTTGGATGAGTGTTAGGATCTTCCATTGCATTTCATCCAAATTGACTTTGTTGAACCAGGGGTTGATTTCAAAATTGTTTGCATTAATTGTCGGTCTTGCAATGCTACTTTGTGCTCCCAATTCATTTGGCAAGACCTAATTCCTCAAAGGTTTTGACCTTTACTCCTCCATTTTAATGGAAGTTTCACCTACACTTTCCATCTCAATTTGCTCATATTGGATGTATCTTCTTCCTCTTCACACCATGTTTAATCCTTGAAGGGAAATTTCTTCTTGGTGAAGAACTTAGTACCTAATAATAATCAAAATTAACAACTAAAAGATAAATAATATAAAATTAGCAAAATAAAGATAAAGTAACAAAATTTAAATTAATAAATCAGGTTTTAACTCTAGTGTCGCACCTAGTTCCTCAGCAGCAGCGTCAAAAATTTGTTAGAGTCTTTTTACTTCACTACGTATTTTAAAACCTTATTATCCTATTTCTGCAAGTGCACAATTCGTTTATTGATTAAAGTGATAATAGGTATCGATCCCATAGGGATTTAGGATTTGGCAATTACTTGAATTTAATCATTTACTTTATTATTTAGACAAAAGGTTTAAGGAAGTATACACAAAGAAAGTTAAGTAGGCGGTACCGTGACAGCCCCACCTTCCCTTAAGGCGAACCAAAGGGGTTAGCGGACTGCCTACCCAACTCTCGCCAGGACTAACGGTTCAGTTTAGAGCGAGCTAATACGTTCCGGAACATACAAACGCTCGTAAACAAGTCAAAATGTCAAAATAAAAAAAATGAAACCGGAGTCGGTCATGAATCGTAACCGACACGTCAAAACCCAACCAAACATCAAGCAAATATTTACATGTTGAAATTACAATCCAAAGTGGCATACAAAAGTTATTCAAAAGTGGATACATGTACGGTTTGCCAAATCAAAAGAGAAACGAACCCAAAAGTACATTTAGGGTTTCAATCAAGGAGCTATACAAAAAATATGTCCATCTAGCTCAATTCGGCAACCAACTATCAAATCCAGTCCAAAAGTATTTATTTTCCTGTAAGGAAAACAAAAGGGAATAGAGTGAGCTTACGCTGTGAGAACCCTAAACCTTTCATACTTTCTAAGTGTTTTGGTTTATTCCCGTTTCCCGTTTAATTGAAGTTTTGTCCACTAATCGTTTCAAAAACGGGAAGGCCTTTTTGTTAGGTGCAATTATGTATGAGATATGTATGTATTTGTATGTGTTAGAACTACGATTGAGCGTGGCAATCAAACTTGGAAAAGAGGGAAAATTTTGCGAAAATGCTGAAGGACCGAATCCGGCCGGAAATCCGGCCAGTTATTGGCCGGATTGTTGGCCGGATTGTGGAGAAGTTTTGAAAAAAAAAATGTGTTTCGTCTCTGCCTCATATCCGGCCAGGAATCCGGCCGGAAATCAGGCCAGAAACCGGCCGGATTGTGACAGGACAGCTGGTTTGACCAGCGTTTTTTCTTCCTTCTTATCACTTTTGAGCACCAAAATATCTCATTTCTCTTCTTGTTCAGCCGTGAGCTTTGAGAGCAAAGAGAGAAAAACTCTTCAATCTTCATCTTTGATTTTCCTTCAATCTTGAAACTTCACCAATAGATTTTACATTCCCTCCGTACAAGTGAGCTTTTTGGAAGGTTAAAGCTTTTGGGTGGAGTGATTTTAAAGGGGAGCTTGGAATTGCTAGTCTTCTTGAGTTGTGAGGTAAGATGATTAAGAAAGTTCTCTCTTGCATTGCTAATGGTTAAATTGTGAATTGTAAGGGTTGGATATGTTATTTTGTGAGTTATATCTTGCTTTGGGTTGATTATGGTGAAGTTTTCTATTTAATTATGATTTTTCTGTTTGCATATGATTTTGTCTATGTGGCCAAGTATGATGAATGGAAATGTTATAGAATGAGGCTAGTTGGTGTGAAAGATGGTTAATTGCGAGAAATTTGTGTTTGGAAGGAAATTTGGAACACTTAGGGTTTCATTACCCTCAATTCTGTCCGGCACTGTAGCATATAGTTAGAGGCCGAATTGGCCTTGGCTCAAAACATGAAAGTTGTAGGTATTGATGTGTTTGAAGTGCCTGTAAAATTTCAGGTTCATCGGAGTTGTGTAGAGTGAGATAAGCCAAAATTACTATTGCTGTTCTGGGTTCTTCAGGATGTTAGAACTGCGTCTGAAATGGGTTGTTTTGACTGGACTTATTTTGGATTTGGGTGTTGAGGTCTTCTGATGAAAGGTATCTTGATGTCCTAGCTACCATATGCCTTTGGAATTTCTGCATTTGGACCTGTTTAGACTGAGTTGTACTGATTACAGCATAGGGTAATTTGTAAACCTGCAATTACGGTTCTGGTTTGTTATTTGGCATATTTGAATTAGTTGTGCTGGGATTTGGACTGAGTGACCTTCTACATTGTTGTAGCCCTGGTTCTTAACTTCGAAACGGTGGGTCTTACACCCTAATCCGATAATCGTAGTGCAATTCGTGCCATGGGCGCAAAATGATGTCAAAACTGTTTTTATCCGAAAATGTTTCTAGCTTGCTTTTTGTACTTATTGTGTATTTATATGACTTGTAAGCCTAGTGAATGGCTTTTGGATGGGATTATTCTATATGACATGTTGGGGCTGATTTAAGGAAAATAATGAAGCCATTAATGGCTGGAAAATAGGTAAACACAAGGGACATGCCGTCCGTTTATTTTCTTGTAAATTGAATAAGTTAAAGTGGGTTTTGGACATGTATTTTGTATCGGCCATAAGGGCATTGTTTCTAAGCAAGGTTTTAAGTGTGGAAGTTAAAGTATTTTGTCCTCCTTTTCACATGATTTTTATTGGCTTCGGTCATTTATTGACCACTTGAATATATATGCTATTGAGTCATACAAACAATTCCGAAAGAATATTGCCTTAGCTTATTTCCTGGAAAATTTGAATTGTTTTGAGTTAAGTGTTTCCGTTACAAATTTTATAACCCTTTTTGGTTTGGGTCGCATTAGGGTTATTCTTGTCCACGGATCCAAATGCCTCTTTGTACTTTGAAAGTCTTTTATACGTTTCCTCGCAAGTAGTCGGGTATTTCTTGATTTCATCTAAATCATGCTCGATGAATTGTAATGTGATCTTATTTAATTTTAGGTTTCATTGGTGATTGAGAAGTGCACAATAACTAGGTGAGTGTTCCTTGTTTGCTACGTTTCATGATTATATGGCTTGTTTGAATGATTGATAACATGTTAAATGCTTTCAATGCTTGCTAAATGAGTTTTCGAGGCGAGTGTGTACTTTATCGCACTTAGCCTAAATGATTGTGAAGTTTTAATGATTGAGCGATTGAAATGTTAATTGTGCATGAATGTAAGCCTTTTGGGCTGAACTGGCCATTGCCCCTTGTTACCGGTCGTCTCGAGCCAGAAGCGGACTCGGTCGGGCGATTAGGGACTTGGGTGAACGTTTCGGTATACTCAAGTATTACCTTGTAGGTTGGTGGAGCCTGGCCAAAAGCCAGGGACGGGGTGAATGAATGAATGAATGAATGAATGAGGGGGTTTTATTTATACAAAATGCATTTTCAAATGATTGAAGGTAGGGGAATGAAAGGAGAATGAATGAATGAACGAATGAACGAATGGCTCCTTGTGAGCCCGTATCCTTTTAATGAATGTGTTTATCGCTTTATTGGTACTTGTATCTCGAATTGTTGTTTATAAGTATTGAATGCATTGATTCTCTTGTTGCCTATGTGTACGGAACCTCACTGAGCTTTCTAGCTCATTCCTTTAGTTTTTTTTTTGTTTTCCTTAGCAGGGGAAGACGTGCAAGAACGGAAGCTACGTATAGACTAGTTGATCTAGTACTTTTGATTCTTTTGTTATGGTTCTCGCCCCAATGTTTGGTGGGCTGGTTGTATGGAGAATGGAGAACCTTTGTACATAAGTTGTATTGCTTTTGGGATGGCTTTGTATATAAGTTTGATTTAAGTTGGACCGTTTTATGTTATTCTTATTGTTTTCCGATGGTTGCTTGAAGTGATCGACTGAGTCCCGGCGAGAGCTGGGCAGGCGGTCCGCCGAACCCTTTGGTTCGCCTTAGGGGGAAGTGGGGCCGTTACATACGCCCAGTGAGATAATACCACGCAAGCAACCAAGTTCATATAAGCATCAAGCTTTTCATTCCAATACATCAAAAGTAAGCAAAGGCACACATCAATAGTGGTGATAAAAGGATACGGGCGGCTCTCAAGAGCCCTTTTCCTCGTTTGCATTCTTGATCGAACCTCATTGACCCTCCGTCAATGTTTATGAGTAACCAACCGTAGGCTCCACTTTACTTCCATTCCTTCCACCCAACATACCCCTACCGGGCCCGAACTCCAAACAGTAGCAATTTGGTAATACTCGAGTATACCGGAATCAAGAGTCTCACTACTACAAGATTCCATATAACAGTCCCCATGGCTCGTCAATTTTTACGACCAAGCCCTCGCCGGCTCGATCCAATTGACTACCAATGGGGTTGAGCTCAGTCGTATCAGTAATAGTCGTTGGATACTCATCCAAGCGACACCAAATTCATGAACCAATTCAGTATTTCATGTATCATTCAATCATTACAGTAAAACAGTAGACAGTCATATGAGATACCAAATGGGTGAGGGCGATCAAGTACACCCTCACTTAATTAAGTTCAAAGGAGCAAATAAGCCTTCAAGGCATCAAGTTCACATATACCAAAGCCACATTGTAACAACAAGTGAGTGGTACACTCACCAATCAAGCAAAAGATATTTCATGCACTTCCGCCTAAGAGCGTCTTGCACTACCGTCATGGCCTAGAACATTCAAATAAGCATAATAAGGCTCAATTACAAGTCATAACCAATGCCAAATACCACCAAAATAAGGTTCCACTAGAATGTATAAGCACTAGAGTAAACCAGGAAAATCCGGAAATGGCATTAAGTTCTAACCCAAAAAAAAATAGTTTTTGACATCCGTTTACGGTTTTGGCACCATTGGCACTACGATTATCGGATCGAGGTACACGATACACCGTTTCGAAGCTAAGAGCTAGGGTTACAATGTTGAAGAAGGCTACTCTGTCCAGTTTCGAGTGTAACCAGGTCAAAAATGCAATATACTACACCAGAACCGCAAAAACAGGTTCACAAACCGCATTCTGGTTCAAACATCATAAGTCAGGCTACCTAAGTCCAAATCAAGTGATTCCAAAGCCATCCAAAATCTAAGACATCAGGCTACATTTATTCATAAGACCTCAACAACCAAATCAGAAGTATTCCCAACCAAATTAACCAATTACAGAAGCAATTCTCAAGTTCGGGTGAAACCAGGGCAGCAGGGGTATTTCTGTCGTTTCACAAGCTACGCTACTCCGATTGGCCTACAATTTTGTAGGAATCTCTAAAATATCATTCCCTACAACTTGCATGTTTTAACCCAAGGCCAATTCGGTCTCTAACTATGAGCCACAGTGCCAGGCAGAATGTAAGAACATGAAACCCTAACTTTCCAAATTTCTTCCAAAACAGAAATTTCCTGCAATTAACCACTTTTTCCACCTTCTAGCTTCCTTAAATATCATTTCCAATCATCATACATGACCCCATAATAATAATCATATGAAAACAGAAAAATCACCAATAATTATAAAACTTCACCAATTCAACCAAAATCAAGATATAATCCATAAAATTACATCTTAAACTACCACAAATCATGAATTAAACATCATTAGATGGAGGAGAGGGGTCCTTCACTACTCACCTTAGTAATACAAGAGAGAGAGCAACTAATCACCTTAGCCTTCCAAACAACTCCACTAAACACCTCACAATCACTAAGTGCAGGGCTTTTATGGAACAAATGCAAGATCAAATGGTTGTTTTGTTGAATTTGAGCAAGATAGAAGCAAATATTTGAAAAGCTTTTCCCTTTCTTTTTGCTTGAAGTGGCCGGCCAAGAAGAGGAAGAAAAATGGTGAATTTTTGGTAATTTTTTGATTTATTTGGTCAAATGGCAAAAGGTGAATAGTGGTCATAAAGCACAACCAATCTCTAAGTGACACTTGTCACTTCATTAAATGCATAGCTATCACTTTGTTTCCTCTCACACCAATCCACTTGGGTAACCTCTAATTATCTCTTAGCACCCGATAATTTAAACGCAGTATCCAAAACTTAACCTAGTTGGCCGAATTTTTTCGAACTTTCCGCACTAGCGGGTCCCACGTCCGGTATACGCTCTTAATTTCTCAAAACCTAACCGATACTAGAAAAATCATCTAAAAACTATATTTACTCATAAAAATTATCTAGAAACTTTTTGAATAAAGAAAATGCAGAAAACATGCCAGTAACCCGAATAAAACCTAGAAAATGGGAAAAATTACGGGTTCTCACAGGTGCAACAATCCATATAAGTTAGACGTCAGTTAAGCAGTAAAACAAGCCATGGAGGAAGTTAGTTTAGGTGGTATAATAGGCTATATAACATAAGTAATAAATATAAAATCAGCCATTAGATAATAGAACTAACCATGCAGGCAATAGGCTGCAAGACTAGAAATAAAAGTAAAGAACAATTTAGATTATGATTACTTTAAGATTAAGTGCGAGGGTCATAGGGTTTAAAAACCCTTGTTGTGTCAAGATTAGAAGCTATTAAAGTGATTATACTTATACTTCTATGATTGTCAAGGAATAACTTTCAAATGTATATCATTGCTTTCTGTGACATTCCCAGCTCTCCCTAGGGTATCAGCAGGACGACTGCCCAACTCTTGTTTGGACTCACGCACTCATTCTAGCTTAATAGAGAATCACAAGTCAACCATAGACTTAGGATTAACAAATATTTCGAATATACAAGTCAAATTCTTCTAAGGCTACCATTTACAATTACAATCCATAACCCCAAATATAACAAAGTTTACACTTCAAAAGTTTCCACTATCCTACAAAAGATTTACTAGTTTCAACCAAAAATGAAAGTGAAAATGAGTGATTTATGGCATAAAAATCATTAGAAGAAACTTTCTTCAAATTCATTTTGCAAGGAGAGTGAAATGAGTTACAAACTGTAGTTGTGCTAGTCTCGCGGTTTGAATAGTGGCTCATTAGTGTTCCTAATTGAACTTAATTCAACTCACTCACCTCTAATCTCTCAATTAACTTTTCTTAGTTTACAATTGATCATCCTTAATTCTCCAAGACCACTGCACTTTCGAATCAAATATTGCCTTGAAAAACATGTTTCTCTAAATTTTACTAATCGAGCAACAGAAAAATTAAGTTTAAGGGCAAATGTGTTAAAATATAAAATGAGACAATGTACCATACAGATGTAATTGAAATGAATGAAATAAATTAATTGGAACAAATGAATAAATAAATAATTAGATAAGCCAGTAAAATAAAATAAAATAATAATAAATAAATAAATAAAAATTCGGGTCCTCACATCCTTTCCCCTTTAAAAGAATTTCATTCTCGAAATTCATAATTTGATTTACAAATAACTCTGGATACTTTTTTCGGACCTCCTCTTTAACTTCCTAAGTTGCTTCCCCGATTCCATGATTCCTCCATAAGACCTTCGCTAGAGGGATTTGCTTGTGTCTTAACTCCACTTTTCGATTTAAGAGTTTTACCAGCCTTTCCTCATATGACAAATTCTCATCAATTTCTACTTCGTCCGGTCGTAACACAAGGGATGGGTCGGGATGATATTTCTTAAACATGCAGACATGGAAGACATCATGAATTCTGGATAAGTTCAAAGGTAATTCCAACTTATAAGTCACGTTCCCTACGCGCTGGATGACCTTATAAGGCCCTACAAATCTTAGTTGTAATTTCTTTCCTTTTCCAGCCATTAGGCTTGCTTTCAAAGGTGTAATTTTAATGAACATCTTATCTCCAAGTTCAAACTCCTGGAACCCTTTCTCGCATTTAGAATCCCATATGAACTTGCCATAGTTTTTAGTCAACTCGGTTAGGGGTTTCGTGATCTTAGAAAAGTCCTTGATAAACCGGTGATAATACCCCACTAACCCTAAGAAACTCCGAATTTCGGTAGGATTTTCTAGTCGTTTCCAGTTAGAAATGGCTTCTACCTTAGCTGGATCCACAATAATCTCTTCCTTAGAGATTATATGACCTAGAAAGGCTATTTCTTCCAACCAAAACTTGCACTTATTGAACTTAACAAAAAGTTGGTGCTCTCTCAGGGTTTGCAAGACTATCCTTAGGTGTCATTCATGATCTTCTCGAGACTTAGAGTGCACCAATATTTCATCAATGAATACCACCACAAATTGATCCAAATACGGCTTAAAGACCCGATACATCAAGTCCATAAATGCTGCTGGCGCATTAGTTAACCCAAAAGGCATAACTGCAAATTCAAAGTGCCCATATCTTGAATTGAAAGCGGTCTTAGGCACATCCGCTTCTAGGATCCTCGACTGGTAATAGCCCTGCCTCAAATCCAACTTGAAAAATACCACGGCCCCTTGCAGTTGATCAAACAACTCATCTATGTGAGGCAAAGGGTATTTATTCTTAATGGCCACATCATTCAAACCTCGGTAGTCTATACATAGTCTTAAACTTCCATCTTTCTTCTTAACAAAGAGCACTGGAGCTCCCCACGGTGAATTACTTTCTCTAATAAAACCTCTTTCTAATAAATTTTTTAAACTACAACTTCAATTCTTTTAATTCAACTGGATCCATCCTGTAAGGCGTATTAGAGATAGGTGTCGTCCCTGGAACTACATCAATTTTAAACAATATTTACCTCTCCAGAGGTAATGTCTCAATTCTCCAAAATTAGAGCAGACGATGCTAGTTTACCCCTCACATCTAACTTCAAATTTGCTTCCCCCGGGATGCGCAATTCTACTAATTTTATCTTACAATCCAATTGAGCAAGGTATCGAGCTAACCAATCCATCCCAAGTATCACATCATTTCCCTTAATTGTTAGGCTCATTAAATCTGCCAACAATTTCCTGTCACCAACCCAAATATCACAATTTCTATAAACCTTATTAGCAATTAAGCACTGGTTCCCTGTAGGAGTCTTAACTTCCAAATAAAAAGGTAAGAAATCACACTTTACATCTATACCATTCATAAAGTTAGGATCTACAAATGAATGAGTTGCTCCGGAATCAATTAAAACCCTAGCTAAGTGATGAAAAACGGGGATCATACCTTTCACCACTTCGATCGGGTTAGGGATTTGCTGGTTGTCTAAGGCATAAACCCTAATGGGCACTTTTGGTCAGCTCCCTCCGATACTCGACTGCTTTGAAGCGGACCTAGCAGGCTGCTGAGTATTTTCTTCTTCCTTAGAAACATTAGGGCAACTCGAGATCTGATGCTCGGCTCTACCACAAAGCAGACACTTTCCTTACTTTCTCCAGCACTCGGATTCGGTGTGGTTAGGCTTGCCACAATATCCACAAGTCACACGAGGCGTCACGGCCTGACCAGCTTAAGAATTCTTTTTTTGCTGACCCTCACCCACTTTGATTTCCTTTAGGCGGGGCTCCCCTTGATGGAATTTCTCCTGATTTTCCGGACATCTTCACTCCTCCAGCCGCTCTACTCATCTTAAAGGGTTGGGTGGACTTCTCGGACAATCCAAGAGCGTTGCTTGGATTACCCCTCTTTCTAGCATGAAAGGCTTTGGATTGGAATTTAGTATTCTCTACCCTCTGTGCCTTATCGAAGACATCTGTAAAGAGTTGTGATTTGGGCTGCTGTTTGGGACTCTTGGATTTCTACATTTTACTCCTGAATGAATCTCCTTATCCTTTTGCGCTTTGTGACCACTAACCCAGGGACAAATTTGAAAAGTTTGGTGAACCGTTCCTCATACTCGGCTACACTTAGCATGCCTTGTATCAACTTAATAAAGTCATCCTCTTTCCTTGTTCTCTCTCCCACTTCATCCTCACAACATTCTACCATAAGCGCCGCTCCCTCGAACTGGAAAATGGCGAAATTCACCTGCCTCTCCTCGGCATAATCTAGAACGGCAAAGATCTCCACTATCCTTTCAAACCAATTTTTTTCCGCTTCGGAGTCAGATCCTCCGTGACATTTGGGTGGGATAAACTTCAGGAAACACTCTAGGGCTCTATCCTCACCCCTCTCTTGGTTTCTAAGTGGGTCAACCGGCTCAGGGCCTTGGCGCTCAGCTAGACGCTCAAGGACATCAGTTATGCGGTTAAGGGCCGTGGCCACTTGGTCATCCCCTTCATTTCTAGTGCTTTGGTTCGTACCAGCCGCTGATCCCTCATCTTTCTCGGGAGTGCGGGGTTGCCAAAACCCCCGCCCACAACCACGTCCACGTTCTCGCAGATCCATTTAACAAGAGTCTAAACGCATAATTAAAAGAGAGAAAATAAGCATAGAAATTTAAAAGCATATGCAAGTTGCAAGAACACTTTAAAATTAAAACATAATTCTTTACGTAAACTAAAAGTCATGTTACAAGTCAAGAGTGCATAAAACAAGTCAATAATGTCAAGTACAAGACATAGGCATCCAAATGCCTCAAAATATAGGAGTACATGCAACAAAATACAAAAGGTCTCAAGGCGAGGATCACCCCTTCTAAATCCTTAGCAAAAGTCAAAAAATCAGAAGATCACTAGTATCAGTGGACCGAACTAGTAGACCATACATCCTCAGATGGATCCTCCTCGGGCTCTGCCCTAAAAGCTCCATCTCCACCTCATCACTAGGGGCAACATCCCCAGGTCCATCTCCACCCATGGCCTCCTCTACGTGATCGGCCATGGTCACACACTCCGCCATAATGCCATTCACACGATCTCTCACCTCCTCCACAATCCAAATAAAGCGCCCATCGGTCGCCTGAAACTGAGCGTGGGAGGCGTTAGCCCTTTGACGCTCCTCGAGAACCCAAGCCTCTAGCTCCTGAATCCTAGCAGGTTGGGCCTCCATAGTGGCCCTCATCTCCTCTCTCTTTGCTCTAGCTATCCTGAGGTCATGGGTCAATTGTCTCCTCTCCTCAACTATCCCTAACACCACGTGGTTAGGGTAGGAGAACCTCTCTCGGCACGGGCAGGTCCTAACTTGCCCGGCGGCTGACCACCGAAGGAGGGGTCCGCCTCCGATCATGTGAAATCGAATCATTGGGGGAGATCCCTCGATCCTATCATTGTCACTGCCACTGTCCATTTCCTACAAACAAACCACAAAACGAAAAGTTAGGTCCTTAAAATCACTGGTGCCATTCAAAGGTTTAACTTAAGGTTTATCACGGATTTCTATGACCAAAAGTTCACAACTTAAAACTCCTAACACTATTCCAAGTATTTCAAACCTAGACTCTGATACCAACTGTGACGCCCCCACCTCCCTAGGGTATCAGCGGGGCAACTGCCCAACTCTTCAGGACTCACGCACTCATTCTAACTTAATAGAGAATTACAAGTCAACCATAGACTTAGAATTAAGAAATATGTCGAATATACAAGTCAAATTCTTCTAAGGCTACCATTTACAATTAAAATCCATAACCCCAAATATAACAAAGTTTACACTTCAAAAGTCTCCAATATCCTACAAAATATTTACTAGCTTCAACCAAAAATCGCTAGTCTAGAGTCCCCAACTTCCACTTACAATCTGTTAAGGAAAACATCTTAGGGTAAGCTAACGCTCAGTGAGGCCAAGAAAATCAAACAAGCAAGCAAGTAACACAAATTAAATCAATTGTCACACTTAAAAGTGACTTAACATGAAATTTTATTTAATGCACAAATAGGAAGTAAAACACAAGTAGAAATGATACAGGAGCTCACAGGAGTTATTTCCACGTCTCAACCAGTTCAAGCCACCTGTGGTTGACCCACTACAAGAAAAAAGGTCATTAGTGACAACATTTCTTTGTGACGACAAAAAGTCGTCACAAAATAAGGTTGTTTAGTCACGACTTTGAAGGTTGTCACAATTGACTCAAAGCAACTGAGTTTTCAGTGACAACCTTTAATTGTCGTCACAAAACTACTTCGCGCCATGGGACTTGGAAGGCGCGAGTTTTGCGATAGTGACGACTTGCTAAAAGTTGTCAGTAATTCTACCACTTTCTTTGACAACTTTTCATTGTTGTCACTGTTTATGTTTATTGACGACCAATTTATGTCAGTAAAACTATAGTGTAGTTAGTGACAACATAAGTATCATCACTGACTTGAACATCTCTAATGCATTTATTTAATTGTGAGCCTCAATATTAATTTAATTTTTTTAAAATTTTGATGATTTATTAACTATGACTTTATTTAATTGTCAGCCTCAATATTAATTTAATTTTTTTTTAAAATTTGATGATTTATTAAACTAGTCATAGTTACTTAAATATTAATTTAATTTTTTAAAAATTTGATAATTTATTAAACTAGTCATAGTTACTCAATAAGTTTTTAACTGAAACAAATTAATGAAAGTTTTTAGTTAGAACAACTATATAAACTATTACAATTAGAACTCAAGGCCTCTAAATTCAAATACCTTAATTTTGGGTACTGTCGATGCCTCCTTGACATCCAATTGGTTGAATGTTGAAACTCATTAAGTACAAATTTATTTTGATGAAAAGCGGAATTAGTTGTGTTATATAAGTTAATTAATGAAATCAGGACTACTAATTACTGCAATTCCTTCAAATTTAATGTTGATTTGCTAAAAGTCAAAACGAATACATATTTTTCTTACAAATCAATACGTATACTATAGTTTCGTGCAAGTTTACATTCATGATTCTTCAATATAAAACATCTAAAAAAATATAGTACTATTAGACAAAACTAACAAAATTTTCTAGAAACTGATATAGAAAGTTCTTAACACATAATTAAGATTTTTCTTTTTTCATGTTTAAAAATAATGAATTATTTTTAAAATAATATGAAAGTAGATTCCTGATCTAGTATACTTAATTAAAAGGGTTAATTCCACTTTGTCCCCCCAAACTTTGGACGATTAGCCACTTCAGTCCCTAAACTTCAAAATGGGACACTTAAGTCCCTAAACTTATTAATACCTCCCACTTAAGTCCCTAAACTTATAAAATGGGACACTTAAATCCCTAAACCCTTATAAAATGGGACACTTCGACCACCAACGGCATTCAGGATTTGTTAACAATTTTCCTCAAATGGGAGGTATTAATAAGTTTAGGAACTTAAGTGTCCCATTTTGAAGTTTAGGGATTGAAGTGGGTAATCGTCCAAAGTTTGGGGGGACAAAGTGGTATTAACCCTAATTAAAATGTTTAATTTAATACAAAGAAAATAACCTTTCTTTGAGAATCTAAATAAAAAGATAAAACTAAAAATTGGATCAAATTTTTCGTTCAAAATGAAAAAGAAACAGCGGGAATTGAAAATTGATGGAGGCATTCTTTAAAAAGCAAATTTCAAAATGAAAGAGTACAAGTCTACCACTTTTGGGCTAAGTCTGATACACTTCTAATTCTCACATTTTCACTCGCTGGCCTTCTCACTGTCTCTCTCGGTCTCTCTCTCACTTCGACCCCTCTCAATTTCTTTCTCACTAATGCTCGAGCATTCCTCCTTATTGGGCTACTGATTTTGATATATTTCCTCAGAGCATGTGCTGTAAAAAGGCAAGTTTCTGTCTTCTTGCTTAGTAATCAATTTCCCCCAATTTTTATTGACCCGATTTTGTGTTCCCAACATTCAAGTTTTGGGTAAATTCTCTTCTTCTCTATCATTTGTCTAGTTTCCCCAAAGTTTCTTACCCTAATTAGCAATCACCTTTTCTACCCTACTTAGATGATCAATTGTTTCAATTTCTCCCCAAATTTGTTTTTTAAAAAAATTTCTGCCCGGGACAAGGAGGGCATCCCCCGGACCAGCAGCACCTCATCTTCACTGGCAAGCAGCTCGAGGACAGCCGCACCCTAGTCGACTACAATATCCAGAAGGAGTCAGCCCTCCACCTCGTTCTCCACCTCGACGGTGGCGCCAAGAAGCGCAAGAAGAACACCTGCACCAAGCCGGCGGTGACTAAGGGAAATTCTCCCCCCCCCTTTTTATAAACTTTATTGTTACTAGTCTAATTGAACATTAGCAGCATGTTCTTATTTTGAAGATTTTGTTCTTTATTGGGTTTGATATATTATTCTCTGAAACCGTTGGATTTTGCTTTCTAAAAAAATTTAGATTGTATGTTTCTTTAAGATTTTATCAAATTCTTGGTTATTCTATTTTCAAGCGCTTGGTTTATTTTATTTTTTGGTTTTAATTTCACATTAAACTGCAAAGCGTCCCTTTTTCAGCAATTCCTGGTATGTGTTCAAAGCGTCCCCTTTTCAGTTTTACTTAAAGCGTCTACAAATCATCATTGTGGTGTTGTTTGTAGAGCTAAATGCATTACAATTAAGGTAGTATTGTGGTGTTGTTTGTAGAGCTAAATGCATTACAATTAAGGTAGTAAGAGTAAATCCTACAGATTTGAATGCTTTTCAAAAGCAACATTTTTTTTACTTCAAAATTCAACTCGTTTAGATCCATGCACTTAGTCTGGTTCAAAAGCAGCCTTGAATGTTTCTTGAATTGAGGTGATTGAAATATGTCTGTCAAGACTTCAAGCTCTTTCCTAATGTTTTCCTGTTGGAAGTGCTCTATCTTTGTGTAAATGTGGACACTCACAAATCGACTCTCATTTCCTTTGTTTCCATTTATTTATTTTTTTAGAAACCTGGACAAGTTGCCCCAAATCATTGCATTTGTACTTTGCCTTAAAAGCTGCATATTAGCTATAGATGTGTCCTGCAAATGTGTTGACCGCATTTACTTCTCTACCTAGTATGTTCCTTTTGTTAAGTTTACAAGGGAGAGGTCAAACCTCTTAAACAGAAACAAAACATAGGGCCACAGCCCTTAAAATATTTGCACCACGCAATTCACTAAGTTCCTGTGGCAGTTCTGCTATAATCTGCATCCCAGATTCTTTGTTGACACTACTTTTAGCTAGCTAGTCTGCACACTTACTTCTTTCTCCAAACATGTTGTAGCCAGGATTCCCGATCCCTGCTTAAAACATTCCTGATCTGACATATTAGATTGTATAGTGGTGAGTCCTGTCCTGCTCCTTGTATTAGTTCCAAAGCTGCCTTGCAATTCGTGTCCAGAATCACTCTTCTTTCTCCAGAGTTCCAAGCCATTTTTATCCTTTTGAGTACTGCTAAGTGCTATCATATTATCTATTAGCCCAATATTCACTATAAAACCTGCTTTCCATCTCCCCCAGCTATCTATATGTCCCTTTTCAAATTAATATGGCTTTGCCTCTTCTACTTGGAATAATGCTAAATTGAGAAGTGTACATCTTGCCACAGTTAATTGCTAATTATTGATAGTTTCATGTCTTACATGGTAGTTTGTTCTCCATATAGCATTATTTTATACTGTATAATCACAAACTTTTTGCTGGATGTAGGTTGGATTTTCTGTTAACGGAGTAATAATACTAACTTTTATGTGGGTTTTGAAGGCATTCCTTGAGGTAATACCTTTTCTTTTCACATGAATGGTTCCCATTTTTGGTGCCATTCTTGAAGTAAATTTCACTGTGAATGTTTTGCAATGTCCCGCCACTTGCCTAACTCACTAGTTTGATTGGAATACAATATTAAGGGGTGCTGGTTTTCTATGGAATTAATACACCATGACAAACAGCAAAAGTAATTTCAGAGATCTAGAACAAGAAAGTTGTTATTTGCTTTTAAATGGCAAAGAAACATTCTAGTTATGTTGGTACACATTGCTCCTACTTGACACCTTATATCATGATCGACATTACTTTGGTTATCATACTTGACACCTTGTATCCTCTGTGGTGCATTAGTTTGGATTGTTTTGGTTTAGTTTAGTTTAGTTTATTTGAATGTTTTAGCTAAGCAAGTGAACTGAAGTTGCTTTTCCTTTAGTGTTGTGCTTATCGTCTTATCAACTGGTTATATTGTTCATAGCAGTACTTATATCAGTACTTGTTATAGTAGTGCTTGTTGCCTTATCAACTTGTTATATTATTCCTTTGAGGCTGAAGTTTAATAGCAGTACTTATTTCTTGAGCTAATTTGGTGCATTAGTTTGGGGCTGATTTTGATTTTCTTTGGGGCTGATTTTGAATGTCCAGCTTTAATTATTGAGGTTCTTATTGGATTGCAAATTTTAGCTAAGCAACCGAACTACAAGAGATATAGTGAAATTGGGAAATGGCAAGGTTTAGTGAAATTTTGTCTGATGTTAAAAATTCCTCCTTGTGTTGAAATTTGGTATTTTTTTTTCACGACAAAACAGCCTAGCAAATTGTCACACTTAAAAGACAGTATCTTTGATTGGAACAAAACAATGACTAAATTCGTTTATATTATTCCAATCTTGCTTGCCACATCCAAAGCATCGTAGTCTGGAGTCAACCGAACATATGCTTTCTTTGTTCCATCAGGCCTGATCAAAGTGTTCACTTTCTTGGTCTGTATGTCGTACATCTTCTTCACTGCATCTTTGATTTTCTTCTTATCAACACGGATGTCAACTATGAATACCATGGTATTGTTATCTTCAATCTTTTTCATGGCAGATTCAGTAGTCAAAGGATATTTGAGAATCTGATAATGGTCCAACTTATTCCGAGGAGGAGCACTGATGCGTGGGTACTTCGGGTTCCCGTCCTTTTTCAATGTCTTAGGACGATGGAAGGTAACTTTGGTCCGGATCTTCTTGGCTTTCTTCTTAAAAGTTGTCCCAGATTTGACAAATTTGGCAACCTTGGCTGCCTGAGCCTTTGTATCAAGCTTTTTTGTGGTGTCAGCTTTAGGAGCCATTGCTGGAAACTGCCTTACAAATCTTTTACCTGAGGGGAGGAACCGAGTGTTGAGGGGAGGAGCTGAGTGTTGCTGAAGCGGCTCTGTGTTGAAATTTGGGACTTGGATTTGTTTTGTAAAGCTACCTCGAGTTATATGTGAAATTTAGGCCAAATACCACTTATCAAACTATCTATAGGGTGTTGTTGAACTTCATTATGATATTTGAATGCTTATATGATATTTTGACATTTCGTAATGCAATGGATGCATTCATTTGCTAATTATAAATCATTGTCATTTTTTTCCATTTATAGATATAATTGTTGTAGGAAAATTTTCAATTTTCATGGTGATAAAGAGTTATCATTGAATCAGAATTTTCCATTAATAACAATCTGTGGTCATAGAATTAAAAAGTGTTTAGTGAAAACAAAAGTCGTCAGTAATTAGTCTATACCAATGACAATTACATATCACTTTTAGTGACGGCATTTATTTGTACATCATTGACAAGATACTATGTCATCACTAAAATTACAATAATTATTGATGACATCAGTTGTCACAAAACAGTTCCATTCACTGACGACTTTTATTGTCGTCACTATATACTTTTACCGACGGGCCTTCAGTGACGACTCTGTGACAACTAGAAAGTTGTCAATAAAAGTTATCAGTGACGACTTTTTATTTTTTTGTGACAAAAATGGCTTGTCACTGAAGACCAAATTTCTAGTAGTGACCCTCTGTCAACTCAAGTAACAACATGGCCGTAGAGCTCCACTTACTTCCTCCATCCAACATTTCATCCTCTTGGATCCGAAACCAAACAAGCACGAAGTGGCAATACTTATTCGAGTACGCCAAGCGAGATCTCAAAAGATCAAACTATAAAATTTTCTAAGGTTCACCAAGCTTCTCGACCAAGCCCTTGCCGACTTGAGTTATGAGGTTAGCCAATGGGTTGGGGTATCTCCACAAGTACAATTGGTCGATGAAACAACGCTCCAATCGACTTAGAATCGATCATAGCACTGAGTCCGGATTAGAGGCACCTCCCACCTGAATAGGGTATGGTGCATGCTGCTGCTCAATGCTCACGAGTTAAAAGCATGTTCAAGTACAAGTGCAAGTCATGCAAATTCATATAACAAGTAGTAAGTATTTAAAAGGAGAGGACGAAGGCGATAAAGTAGACCCTCTCCTCGACAAGTTCACGAATCACATAGCACTTGCACAAATATCATTTCAATTATAGTAACATCAAACATGCACTTGACACTCACCAAAAGTCAAAAGCAAAGCGAGAGCAAAAACAAGAGATCAAACGAGCTCCTTGGTGTCCACGTGATCACCTGAGACATGCACAATCATGATTACCTAGGTATTCGACCAAGGCTAATAAGAAAAATATCCTCTTGCTACCCACACTCAAAGCCACAAGTTCAAGTCGAATTAAAAGAGACTTTCTTGCTTAATCACTGAAATAATACTCAAGGAGGACTCAAAAGTCAATTTCGATCCAAATCGTGGCAAGAAATTTCGATTTCAAAAGCGAAGTACCATACTTAATTTTTGGCATGAAAATCGAGAAAAGGAAAAATTATTTTCCTATCTTAAAACTTCTAATCATATGCCCACGTTTTAGAATATAAATTAGCGTTGATATTTTTTAAACTTATGAAGTCAAAATCCATCAACACGTTATTTATTTTCGTAGTAAATATTGGGGCTAAAAATTCCAAGTTTTAAATATGAGACTAGTGAAATTCCTCAAGAATTACTCTAGTTAAATGCTCCAATTTATGGTTCATTTTAATGGAAACCAAGGGCATAAGACTAGGAGGTGAAATCCATTTCTCAAGTATGAAATGAGATGCATAATCAAGAAGGTTAGGTTTGAAACCTGGAAAATGTTTCCAAACCACTTTGGAGTTTTGTCACTTTATAAGAAAAATTCCAGTTTTGGCAACGTTCTTTGAAAAATCATAACTTGAGTTCCATAAGTCCAAAATTTGCTATGCCTTTGGAAAATAGACTCAATGAACTAAAACTCTCTAGAAGACACTTTTTCCAGAAACAAATCCGAAATCAGCCAAATCTTAGCTCCAAATTGCTGATTCAGTAAAAACAGAGCAAAACAGTCTTGAATTTCAGTGAATTTTTAAAATTTGTCAAACTTCATAGGAATCAAACTAGCCCTTGAAATTTATACCATTGAAAGAACTCGAAATCTAGTTTCAAACGCAACAAACGAAACTCAATTTGGATTTTACTACACCAAGATACAACAGTTTTTCGAAAGCTGATTTTTTGAACCTGATACACAAAATTCCAGCTTTAGAACACTCGACACAGTTTCTAAATCAGGTCATAACTAAGGCTACATAGGTCCAAAATTAGCATGGTTTATGGCGTTGAAAACTGGATTTAAATTACTAAAAATCATTAGAAGAAACTTTCTTCAAATTCATTTTGCAAGGAGAGTGAAAATGAGTTACAAACTGTAGTTGTGCTAGTCTCGCGGTTAAAATAGTGACTGAAAGCAGACAAATTTTCCAATTCACTGCGACTCATAGAAAATGCACTAGCATGTGCATTTTAACCGTTAGAAAGCCCTCGGAGTCTAGTTTCGCATGCCACAAACGGTACTTGATTTTGACTCCTGTACAAAAAATTATGTGTTGTTAAGTAGACACTGGTCGGCTGCACTGATCAGAAATTTCTAGGTTTGATTTCTTCCCTTTAACTTAAGTTTAACTCATTCAAATGAAGTGATTTTTGCAAGATAATTTACACACACATAATCCAACATATAGCAAGCATTTTTGCATCAATATAACCACAAATTTCGAAATTAAAACAAGAAAAACAAACCAGCAAAAATCGGACAACCTTGCTTCTTCTTTCTCTTCAAATTTTTCTCTCCAACTCTCACACCCAAAACCAAGCTAGAAATTACTAAAACAACAAGCAAAAAAACAAAAATTCTCAAGGCCACTACCTAATAATCTTCCTCAAGGCATCTACCTAATGTCAAGATTCATAGAACCCATCAACAAACCCAAGTTTATCTAGCTAAAACTAACTAAAAGATGAATGAAAAATGGAAGCTTTGAGAGGTTACCTTCCTCCAATGGTAGTAAGAAAAACCTCAAGAAACCAAGCACTAGACTTCAAGAATCTTCCTTCCACCAAGTTTTCTACCAAGTTTGAGGATGATCCAAGAGTGTGAGAAAAGTTGGAGCAAGTTTAGTGAGCAAAAATGAAGAGGAAAAACTGAAATTTTCTTGGCTAAATGGAGGAGGAAGTTTCGGCCAAGGGAGGGAAGAAGAGAGAGGTTTGTGTGATTTTTGGTGATGTGAGAGCATGAAGGAAAGATGGGACATAAACCTAATCCTTTGGTGCAAAAGTCAACATTTGAATAGTGGCTCATTAGTGCTCCTAATTGAACTTAATTCAACTCAATCACCTCTAATACCTCAATTAACTTTTCTTAGTCTGCAATTGATCATCCTTAATTCTCCAAGATCACTACACTCTCGGACCAAATATTGCCTCGAAAAATGTGTTTCTCTAATTTTTACTAATCGAGCGACAGAAAAATTAAGTTTAAGGGCAAATTTGTTAAAATATAAAATGAGACAATGTACCATGCAGATGGAATTGAAATGAATGAAATAAATTAATTGGAGCAAATGCATAAATAAATAATTAGATAAGCCAGTAAAATAAAATAAAATAATAATAAATAAACAAAAAAATTTCGGGTCCTCATACTTTTACCAATGAACAATTTTAAGAGAAACCACCTTGACTCATTCCTCTAGAAATCGGTTTCGCTAATTTCTTTAATTTATTGAATCATTCTTCGCCTATTTTCATGGAGAAAAGATAAGAAATACGCTAAATAAACTGAATGAAATTATCACATGAATCCAAACTACTTTTATTCACTATTTACGTGAGAATAAATCTAGTGTTTAAAAACTTGAATCTATTTGAAAGCAACTTTCAGTACTCAACAATTATCAAATCATTCATAGTTGATGCCCAAACAACTATAAAGCATAAGCACAAGTTTTCAAAATAACAAATCATGAAAAAGTATAATTATTCCCTAACTACTTTATATCAAAACTACAATAAGTTCATCTTCACCCGAGGAGGTGAAAAAACTTAGCTAGACATCATATTAAGAAAATATAAGTATGAAACAAACTTATAATAAATCATGACAAGTATGAACAAGAGACAAAATTTAGGAAGAAGAATTCTTATTCCACGTCTTAAAGGTTAAATTCTTGAATTCCTTCACAAGTTGATCTCTCAAATGTGCTTAGTACAAGAGTGCTCTCACTTTCCTCTCAAAAGTCTTAAACTAACAAAGAAACTCACAGTATGAAACTAGAGTTAAAACTAATTTCTACCTCTACTTCTCTATGCTACAATATACTCAAATCAATAAGATACAATGGGGTAGTTATAGATATTTTTTGAGTAGAAATGTACTCATAATGTTGACATAAAGTTGTTCTTCATTTTTCTAAATATATTTTATACAACTACAGCCGAAATTTGATTAGGAAAATGAGTCAAAAAAGTTGTATGAACAAAATCCAAGTTGTAGGTTGAAATCTGGGATTTGTGACCCTAGAACTGTGAGCCTTGCCTTGTGGATCCGCTTCACGATTCCTATAGTTCGCAGGGTTCCCACTTTTTGCTCAATCTTCAATATTATTCTAGGTTGCTTTAAATTCAACTACAAATTTCTTGATCATGAAAGTAGAAATAGCTCTTACATGAAACATGAAAATTGTAACCCTTTGAGTTACCTTTTCAATGCATCAAGAATCATTTCATTTGGATGTTTGTAAGATGAGAAGTGACCAAAATAATCTGACTAGCCAATCTCTTGTTTTAGCTTTTGACTCCACTTCACACCCCTGAAATTATATCATTTTCTCACTATGCACCTTAAACTTCAATTTTGGACATTTTACACTCTAAACTCTTAATTTTGGATATTTTGTACCCTAAACTCTCAAGTTTATTCCATTTAAGTTCAATCAATGATTACGTTCACAAAATTAACAAGATGAATCATTGGCAACGTACTATTTTATTCCAACTATGATCTCTTAGCTTTTTTGACCATTTTAGCACATTATCATTTATTTTATATGGTCTCAATTACTAGCCCTCCCTCCTCCCTCTTTCTTTTCCCTCTTTCTTTTCCCCTTCTCTTCTCCCTTTCCCTAACACAGCCTCCCTCTCTTCCCCACTCCCGCTTGCTCTCTCTCTTTCTTCTTTTCCTCCCCTCCTTCTATTTTTTCCCTACCACCCTCTGGTTTCCTCCTTCTCCTTCACAATCCTATTGACTAGATTTGTGAAACAATCCCACACTTCCTTTCTTCCTCATCCACTGCTTCCCACCTCCTGCCACCACCACCGGTAATATCTCGCTACCCCCTCACTTCTTCTTTCCATCCACTCACTCCTCCCTCTCCCTACTACCTCCCCTTTCTCCCTCTCGTCTCCACTCCTACCACTTCTCCTTTCTTTCTCGTACCTTGCCCATAACCCACTCTCTCCCACACCGCCTTCCTCCTCCACTAGATTTGGTCCACTGTGACAGCACCACCTCTCCCTAGGGTATCAGCGGACTGTCTGCCCAACTCTCGCCGGGGCTCGGTCGATCAAAGAACTAGCAACTCAAACTAACTGGTGAAATAACTTCAAATCAAAGCGTACAAACCCTAATGGCATATAAACGTCAAGCCAACTTTCCAAACTTAAAATGGCAAGCTAAAAGTAACACTTACCACTCCATACTACAATTACATAACATAAGTCGAACTTATGAATTCAAACTTATAAGAGTCAAAAGTAAAGTTGTCCTAACAAAAGGTTACAAGTTCAGGCAAAATAAAGCTAAGAAAGCTCTTGACCGTTAGTCCATCCCCGATCTGTTAAGGAAAACAAAGGGAGTGGGGTGAGCTAAAGCCCAGTGAGGTTCCAAGCAAAGAAAGTAATCACATAGCCAAATAAGGGCATAAAATGATCAAATAAACATCGTACAAGAGAATGACAGTTTAAACACAGTTCAATTCAAGGATACTAGTGACTTTCAAAAGCCAAAGATCCACTTCAACTTGATCATAAATGCCTCCGTTGACTCTCCGTCAACACTTTTATACACAGAATATAAAGTCCGTAGAACACTACTTTCACCGATCTCCGTCCACCAGTCAACCCCCTACCGGGCCCACACACCATAAACAGTAGTTTGGTAATACTCGAGCATACCGATTTCTAGTGTTCAGTAAACAATCCCCAAGGTTTATCGGCCTTCTCGACCAAGCCCTTGCTGGCTCTATACGACCGACTCACCTATGAGGTAGGGTACCCAAACAGTAGCAGTAGTGGATGGGATATCACCCAAGCAACTCAAACACAGTCATATATAGAGATATCACATCCCATAGTAACAGTATATCGAGCCTCAGTGGAAGCAAGGGAGGTCGAGTGCGATAAAGTACACGCTCGCCTCCATTTTATTTAAAACAGTGTTTGGTTCAAACAGTCGCAAATCATGTATTTCAAGTATTTAGATATTTCACATAACAAGTAGCAGGTAGTGGAACACTCAACTGTCAAGCAATGCAGCAGTCAAACGTCAAGTATCTCGGTTACGATCACCTTCGTTTCCCACTCCTAGGGCAACGAGTAAAATCGTTAACATTCTAGGTGTATTTTCCACTCAAACGTAGGCTCGTTAAGAGACCAAGTGAGTGGTCAAAACCATTCAATTCATCATGCAAATTTGGCCCAAAATGCAGTAAAAGTTCATGAGAAAACAACTTTGACAAGTGCAAGAAAGTTGGGCAAAATAAAAGTTTCATTCAAGCTCAAAATGTTCTTAGCGGGTAAAACAGTCGCGCCCGCACAGTCTCGGTAAAACGGCTATATCCTCACTGTAGGAAGGTCAGAATCAGGTGTCATCAGTGGCGTTGGAAACTAGACTCGAAGGGCTTTCCAACGGTACCAATTTCACACTCTAGTTCGTCTCCTAGCAGTACTAGTAGCTTGGACAAATTGGCTGATTTTCCAACCCTGGATCAGCCCTAACCTCAAGCAAAACTACATGAGTTCTTGGTGCTATCTTCATTTGTTTGTGTTCAAATTCACCCAAATCAGTCCTCAAATGTTCATATATAGGGAGTCACATCACCTAGGACCATTGGATGTCAAAATGTAACACATAAACATAATTAAGAATATCCATAGCAGTCTAGCCATCAAGAAAACCAAACCAGTCCACTATAGACCAAACCACCACTTTACTTGCTCAAATTTCATTCCAATTCACACATGAGCTTAACCAATCTCTAGCCAAGTTTCTTAGGCATGATTAAGGTGTAAATAAACCACAAAAATCAAGAAGAAACCCTTTCTTCTCCTACCGGTCAGCCAAGGAGATGAAAACAGTCCACAATTTTCGCTATTCATCCAACCTTCATCCTCTAATGATTTTCACTTAAACCACATATCAAGTGTTAAATCTAAATCAAAAGAGGTTTAAAACATGTAAATACTTCATAAACAACCATGAACAAGGTTCAAACATTTCATCAAACACTTGGTAGGCATACTAACTAACTCAACTACTACTTATTTAATTCAAGAGATTAACCCCAAATCTCAACAAAACAACTTGTAGTTTGCCATTAAAACTTAAAGTACATGATAAAACACCATAAAACTATCATTTAAAGAATATTTACCTCTCTTGTAGGAATCTTGAACTACCAAATCAATCCACCAAAATGAAAGCTTCAAGCTTGAATCAAGCACTAGGGTTGGAGAAAAGTTTCTCAGTAACTCAAGATCTTTCTCTTTTGGTTTTTGCTCTTGATCAACTAGGGTTAGAAAGCAAGAATAAGGAGTTCTCTTTCTTCCTTGACAAGCCTCAAAGAGTTCAGCCACTGTAAAAAAAAATAGCCAAGTCTAGTTTAAATTGTCTTCTAACCTTTGGTCAAACAAAATACTTGGATAGGGTTTTGCCACATAGCCCACTTCTTATCCAAAACTTCTCTTAATTCTTTGACTAATGATGTTTCAACCCTTCCAAATGAACCAATGCCTATTTAACACCTCTAATCTCTCATACAAAGTCCCTACCACAAATAAATACCACTTGGCAAAATATAAGTGGTGAATTATTTAAAACCAACTCAAGAAAATATCTTACTTCAAGTAAAAGGAAATGAAATGTAATGCTCGGGAAATGTTGTAACACATAGGGAATATAATGTAAGGGCATATAATAAGTGATTTAAATCATAGGGTAAGGCAAGTAATTTGGGGAAATTGTTTTTTAAAGTGAGGGTTCTCACACTCTCTCCCCCTTAAAGAATTTCTTCCTCGAAATTCTCACCTTGATCATTGAATAGTTCAGGGTACTTGACGCGAATGTCCTCTTCCACTTCCCAAGTAGCTTCCTCCATCTCATGATTCCTCCACAAAACTTTAACTAAGGGTATCTGTTTAGTTCTCAATTCCTTCGCCTGTTCGCTTTAATTATTTCATTTCCTCCATTAAGGACAATGTAAGATCTAGGTGTGGGGGGAGGGACAGCTATGCCAGTTTTTAGTTTTTAGATGTCCTTCTTTTATTTCTAATTTGTTATTTGTCTAGTTTTCGTTTACTTTTTTTTTAATGAATACCAAAGTTTGATGTTGGATTGTTGTCTCTAATTCTGTTATTGCCAAGTTTTAATAATAAAAGTGTATCAAGTTAATGTGGTTGAGTCCAAGAATATCTCTTTGGTGAATATCGGCGATTGTTTTACTCTTATAATTTTTGGTTAACTTTCCTAGGCATAGGGAATGATTGTTTGCATTTTCATGTGAATTGATCCGGTTATTAACCTTAGTTCTCCATGTTTGAAAATAAGGCTAGCTGATGCAAATTTTCTTTTGATTTTTGTGTTATATTGATTTTTTTTTGTGTTATTTAGCTGTGAATAAGAGTTGACTGTACTCCGCTAGTCTTTACTATCTAGTAACCGGGGATCTTCACCAAAAGTGTCGATTCTCGCGTTAAAAAGTAGTAATTGCTATGAGTACGTGGTCACGTGGCGATAGAAGCTGAGTAACCGGGTTCTTTCATCTGACAAATGTCAGAGTTCGCGTCAAAAAGCTCCAATGGCCAGAGACTAAGTCTTGTGTTACTATTAAAAAAAAAGAAAAAAAAAGAAAAATAGAAAAACGTGAAAAAGAAAGTGAAGGCTGTGTTAGTGTGTAATAAAAGTTAGCTCGCCGATTTATGGATTTAATGTTGAGATTTTGGTTAATAGTTGGACCATTTGCTGATAAATGTTGAGCGATCATTCCTTCTTCTTAGATTAGTTAACTTGGAATTGAAGGAGTTTGTAGTTTAGAAGCTAACCGGGGTGATGTTTCTTCGATTTTGATCACTGATGCTTGATATATATTTCTCCTGGTATCGTGGCAATATAGTAGATAGAACAATAGCCATTATCAAATTTTGGTGTCTGTCTACTGTTCTTATGCTTGAGGACAAGCATGGTTTAGGTGTGGGGGAAATTGATAGGTTGCAATTTTATCATTTATTTTATTATTAATTTCCTCTATTACCTAATCCGATGTGAATTAATTATTAGATTCTACTCACTTTTCGTAATTTACATTTATTTCAGGGAGTAGAATGAAAATGCCACAACCAATGCCAATTTGACAGTCATCGGGAAAGAATTCAAAAAGAAGGCACTCAGGGACATTTTTGGAACAAAAGAGACGCGAGGCCTTTTTAGTCATTTTGGCCGAAGTCTTCCTGGAAGGGGAGAGCCGCCGCAAATGATAGCAATAAAAGGGGCGCCGCACAGTAGAGTTAGGGGGAGATAGGAATTAGAATTAGGAGCAGCGGACTTCTTTTTCTTCTTTAGCTTAGCTTTTCTTATGACTTTTCCTCTTTTCGTCTTATTGTGCTTTTGCTTCCATCGGATGTGAAGGCAAAGAAAAGCAATTGGGCATTCTTTGTAATCTTGACTTTTCCTTCATTGCCGAACCGAATTGAATTTTCTCAATTTCAAAGACGATGGCCACAATTGTTGCTACAATTTTGTATGAGTTTTTCGTGTCCGGGATGAACTAAATCCCTTTCTCTAGTCAAGGAACAACGGATGCTTTTATTCGCCTAAAAACTGTGAGATCGATTTAATTTTATCTTTTTCTTTTATTTATTGATATTCGCACATTCTCTAATTACAGTGTTTATGGTTATTCAATTAATTGATCGTCTCGGATCCGGATAATTAGTTAATTTAGTAACCTATTGTCAATTGGGATGTTAAATCCGTAATTGTTTAATTGTCTCAAAATAATGATAACTGGCACGATTGGGTTTGTGTCAGGGGAATACGCGGGCTAACCTAAAATAACCCTGGTAGTGCGTTATTTGGTTAGAATAGGGCTCCTCTAATGCGTAAGGCAATTGGGGAATTAAATCTTACGGGCATACCTAAGATTATTTCTCAATTAGAGTAGTGATTAACGGGCGTACCTTAATCACCGGCACAGTAAGAAGGGGTTGACTGTCATCGCTTGTTTGGCAGTTATAACCTATTTATTGGTAAATAATTGGAATTGGCTTTGCATCGATGATCAATTAGGTCAACCATTGCTGAAGTTATTTCTTGGTTAGATCCTTAATTATCACTCATTTGATTTTAGTAAATTGTTATTTAATTTCTAGTTGGCTATTTTATTTTTATTGTTTTACTTTTAGTTGAATTGCTTAAATTGTCAGCCCTAATACAAAAACACCCCCTTTGTTACTGTGAATTTGAAAATAAACAATTACACCCAGTCCCTGTGGATACGACCCTACTTGCCCTGTTTACAAACTAATACTTATTTATGGAAAAAGTCATCCCATTCGGGTATATCGGATTAAGCAAACTCTTCGGGAACAGGGTGAATCAAGTAACCCATTGCACACCTAGAGTCCCTGCTCCAGTACTTGGAATCGGGTTTTGGCTATTTTAATTGGCAATTAGGCTTATTTTTATTGTTGCACAGGCTGACAACCTGTCAATTTTTATCATTTATTTTATTATTAATTTCCTCTATTACCTAATCCAATGTGAATTAATTATTAGATTCTACTCACTTTTCATAATTTACATTTATTTCAGGGAGTAGAATGAAAATGCCACAACCAATGCCAATTTGACAGTCATCGGGAAAGAATTCAAAAAGAAGGCACTCAGGGATGTCGCGCCCCATTTTTTACAAGAAAAATAAATAAATGGTTTAAAAAGTGAATTTTTGATTTGAAAAATGATTTTTGATTTACAAAGAAAGTGGGTCTAAATGGGACTTGAAAATACGACGATTTGACCCAAAATATAGTTTAAAAAGGGTTTTTGAAATAAAAATCGGAGTCGCCACTTGGTATAGAGTTAAGGTGTACCAAGTCACCTAAAATGAATTTTTTAAAGGAAAAAGGTAGAAAGAAACCCCTTTTAAACGACTCCTAGTCTACGTAAACCAACGAAAAAGGTTCGGGAGTCACATTTGACGAAGGGGAAGGCAAGGATAAAAATCCAAGGCACCCCTTCTACCTAGCCAAGGTTAGTTGCGCGATTTAGTCAAAGATTTTCTTGTTTTAACCAAAGCATTTATCACATTTGGATGCACTATATGAATGCAAGACCTAGACCTAGGGGGACATCGGGGGGCAAAATTTCTCTTCAAAGCTTGAGTGGTGCCAATCACATTAGTTATGATGCCCAATAATGACTCTTTGGAGAGGTCACGAATGATGCAAAAATATGAGACTCTAAGAAGAGGAAAAGAATAAAATAATTATAGAAATATACATGTTTTAAAGGAATGCATCATGTCGGGTACGGGGGACTAATGTTCGTGACTCAATTTTCCCTTTTAATAGAGGGAATACGAGCGTGCTAAGGTTAGAAAAGCCAAACTCGTCCATATCCCATATCCAAGGGGTTATTCCCTAATCTAATCAAGCAAATGCACTACCCTAATCCTATTTCTAGAATGAAATGCAATTCTAATGTCATGTATCATACATAGGGGTATATATATAGGGAAATTAGGGATAAGGGTTATACGTATAAGGGGAATATCATACAAAATGATAAAAGGCCCTAAAAAGTGCAAATATGCATGAAATGAAGTGTTTTTATCATGCAATCATGATCTAACGCGCAAAGGGCTTCTAATGGTCTAACGTTGGACTAGTCCTTCACTAACGCTCTCTCACAAGCATTGGACTTGCAAGAGCTCGAGGGGACAATCATGACTAGCATTGGACTAGCCACGATTACGTGCATTTGCATCCATCATACACATATATAAGTAATGTGCATAATTAAAGCAAGTAGACATGTGAGCACGTAATTCACATAACACATAAGCATGCATATCTAGATGCCAAAACCTAAGAAAGCGATTAAACACATAGCACGTAGACATGCAAAACACACAAGGCAATTAAGGCCCTAACTATTACATTTTTGGGGGGAAGGCCTACTACAATCTAAAAGGGGAAATAGAAGGAATAAAACAATTAAATCCCTAACTATTACAATTTTGGCATTCGAGTGCCTCCCAAATGACGAAATTGAACTAAAATTAAAGCAAAACTAAGCAACTAAAGAAATAAATAAGGTAAAAATGAAATAAACACTTAAAGTCATGCAATTGCACACATAAGACACATATATGCACGTAGGGTCAAATAAAGTCAAGAAATGAAGGATAGAGTGTACCTCCCTCGCAATGGTAATCAAAGGAAGGAAAAAATGGCTTCAAAACAATAAAAGGGTCAAGGTACCACTTTAATTAAGAAAAATTAAAAGAAATGTGCAAATACAAAGCTCACTTGATCATGAAGCCCCTAAAGTCATGACTTAAGTGCAATTGAAACGAAGCATAGTAGTTAATTGAAGCAAACAAGCAATGGAGTTGTAAAATTAAAACTACCAAGGACCAAATTGAGGAGATTATTCAATTGATTGGGTCATAGCAGCATTAGTTGGAAGCCAAGGGGTCAAAGTGAAATTATTGAAAGATTTCCATGCAAATGCCATGCAAATGCTACGAGGAAGGCAACAGAAAGGAATGCTTGCTGCAATTTTCAACTTTCAAACGCAAATTTCAATCCACATGCACAATTTTGATCTAAACTTTACCCGCCAAACATCAAAACTCTAAACTAAACAACCGAGTATAGAACTTTAACATCTAAACAAGCGAAACATAGAAGGAAACTCATGCAAAAAGACACAAAGAAGCTCATGCATTCTGCAAAATTCCAGCCACCAAAAATGCAAACCCAACACCCCTTATCTAATTCCTCTTTCCAACATAAGGTCAACCAAGCAAACTGGATGGCCGAAACTTTGGTGAGCAAGTGCAGGTAAGAAAACAACAAAGAGAATGCGAGAGCTTTCTTCTTTTTTTTCTGTTCTGCAGCAAATTTTACAGCTTCAACTTATTGTCATTTAACATCCCCAAGCATAATCATCTAACCCCCATAAGCTGATTGAAACAGCAGGGCATGAAATGCAGCGAAAGAGAAGGTGAAACTTACGGCACTCTAAGGAAAAGAAAAAGGGGCTGCGCACGCTGCTGCAACAAGACCAAGAGCTTCAAGCGTGGCTTGTTGCAGCAGGTTTGTATGCGCAAATTTAAGCGCAATGCAAACTGAATCCAGGCAACAGGATTATCAAACATTGCTCCTATTTTTCGACATAAAACTTTTGGATTTGAAACACAGAATTCAGGAAGAGAAAGCGTGCAAAACTGAAAATGAGATTTATGCAATTCTCGGTTTCTTGATCAAACACAGAAAAATCAGCGTTATCCATTTTGTTGGAAGCCAAGTAATTTAAGCGCCTAATCCAATCATTCTAATGAGGTTGAAGACTGAATCTAAACACAAACCAAAGGCATGCATCTTCAGTTTGGTTCAAGCACAGCAAAAATGCAGGAGGAATAAAACAGGGAGCGCCAAAGCTATAAGTTCTTTCCTAGCTTCTGGTTGACCGAAACCTTTTACAAAGAAAAATCACCCTCCAAACACTGCAAACTTACTCATTATCACACATTGGACCCAAAAATGAAAAGAAAAATTGCGGCAACAAAACCGACAACTTCAAGCTTACTGCAGCAAACATTATATACAAAGCTCTGCCCAAGAAAATCTAAACCCCAGCAAGAAGGATTACTAAACATTCTAATGGCCATCAAACCGAGAGTTCAAGTAAAGAAACAAAAAGACAGACTAAGAGGTCATGCGAAGTCTGTAAAATTTTGCAACTCTTCTATGTCTACTCTATTAGATTGACAAACCGCACAAACCCATCTCCAGTCTAACAAAGTCGTGCAATCATACAAACCAACGCTAAACAAAACCAGTAAGCAGCAACAAGAGGTAAAACTGCGAAGCTTTGCTATGTTTTCAACCTCGGCAAACATCACTCAAGTCAAGCAAGCATAACAGTCCCACTGTGAATCATAAACCCAAATCCAAACTTAAGCCAGAACTACGAAAATGAAAATGAGAGACTACAAGGGACAACCGAACCAGCAGATAGCGAAAGGGTGCAAACCAGCAATTAAAGAAAACAGTCTCTAATTCTAAGAGATCAAGGATATTACCTTAATCACAGAATGAGTCGGGGAATGACCAAGAAAGGATTCGGATGATTCTGCCAGGCCTTCGAAGGATGTCAATAGGAGAACAGTGATGATAACGCAGCACCGTCCTTGCAACCCCAAAGCTCCTTTCTTCCTCCCTCTGCCGCCACTGGAATCCTCCCCTTGCTCTTTTCTTTTCCTCTGTTTTTTCTTCTTTTTTCTTTTCAGACCTCCACGAAGCTTCCCCTCTGTTTTCCTTTGCATCCGCCAATTCTTTTTGCCTCCTTTCACTCTCCCCGCTGCCCTCTCTCTCTCTGTTTTTTTTATCTCCTGGTCAAAAGCTTCTCCTTTTCTACGCTCCTCTACCTTCCCTCAGATTTTTCAGCCGTCATTTTCATTCTCCCTTACTCTCATTCAGCCGTCATCCCAAAAAACCCCCCTATTTCTGAACCCTTAGTTTTGCTTTTATATCCCATCCAAACCCCTTAAACCTCATCTCAATGGTTCAGAAGCAGCTTCAAGTCTCCGTTCCCCTCTCAGCCATCGGATTAGCTTCCATTTCTAGATTGCTCTGGGCTTGTAGATAAAAGCCAAGTGTAACAGTACTATGATGATCTAACGGAGCCCAAAAAATGGAGAAAAAATGGAAGAAAACTGGAAGAAAAACAAACCAGGGCTGCGCTATTTTTGCTGCCTCGTACGAAACTGGAACGGAATGCAGCGCGCGTGTCTAGCACGCGTGCGTGGCTTTTTTTTTTTTTTTTTAATCGCTTAATTAAATAACAATAATACAAAAATAGTTTAAACAAAATCTTAAATAAATGTACAAAACTAATTAACAAAAGATAAAACGAAAAGCTAAGATTTTTCCTCTCTTTTCCTCTTTTTTTTTCGATTAATAAACAGTAAAAGGAAATAAAATATATTTTTATAAAAAATTTTCTCTTTTTGACAAATTTTATGCTAAAAAAGTCCTATAATAAAAAATAAATAGCTAAAGGGTGAAAGCGAATACAAAAATAAAACTAAAATAAAATAAAGGACAATAATAATCTAAAAATACTAAAAGTCCAAAACTAAAAATCATGAAATTAAAGAAAAATAAAAATAGATAAGAATTATTACTAAAACTAAAAATAAAAAATTAGGATAACAATTATTTAAAAATTTGGTGTCTACAAGGGACATTTTTTGAACAAAAGAGACGCGAGGCCTTTTTAGTCATTTTGGCCGAAGTCTTCCTGGAAGGGGAGAGCCGCCGCAAAGGATAGCAATAAAAAGGGCGCCGCACAGTACAGTTAGAGGGAGATAGGAATTAGAATTAGGAGCAGGGGACTTCTTATTCTTCTTTAGCATAGCTTTTCTTTTGACTTTTTCTCTTTTCATCTTATTGTGCTTTTGCTTCCATTGGATGTGAAGGCAAAGAAAAGCACTTTTCCTTCATTGCCGAACCGAATTGAATTTTCTCTGTTATTCTTGGTTTTGATGATCACAAAGTACTTTAAAATGTTTATCTAACTCTCTTCAAATACAAGTGTTTTTTGCCTATCAAAGAATCAGGTACGAATATGTCAAGAAATGAAAATCAACCAAAAGAAGAAGCAAAAACAGGACACTCATGTCGGACGTCCGAAAGAATCTGTCGGACGTCCGAAAGGATGAAGATCATTAAGAAGAAGATTCTGTCGGATGCTCGTGAGGAAGCATCGGACGTCCGGATGGATCGGACGTACTCCTCGGACGCACATCGAACGTGTCGGACGTCCTAAAAATTCCACAAAGTGTTGATGACTCTCTGCCAAGACTCTGTCGGACGCTCGTAAGGAAGCATCAGACGTCCTGAAGGATCGGACGCATGCTTCGGACGCACATCAATCTCATCGGACGTCCTAAAAATTCCACGAAGATTTGATAACTCTCTGGACGACGTTCGGACACAGAAGCTCGGACGATAAAATCCCATCAGACGTCCGAACAACAACTTGACTGATTTTCAGACGATGGGATCGGACGATGACTAAGCCGTCGGACGTCCGACAGCGCCAACGGCTAGCTGACTCTTCATCTGCCTTCTATCCGTTGGAAGTATTAATGAAGCCCATTTTTGGTTCCCTTTAAATACAAACGATTCTGAATCAGATGAGAACTTTTGCACACTTTGTCTACAAGATCTCATTGGTTCTTGATAAAATTGATTCTTCTAGCTTCAAATGTCTTAAAGCTTCAAATGAAGATCCTTGGTTGTGGCATAGGAGATTTTGTCATTTTAACATGGATTTACTAAAGGAAATTTTGAAAAAGGAGCTGGTTAGAGGCTTGCCAAAAATCTGTTTTGAAAAGGATAAAATTTGTGATGCATGTCAATTTGGAAAGCAAACAAAAGTTTTTTTAAACCAAAGAAGTGTGTTTCAACTTCTAAACCTTTAGAACTCTTGCATCTTGACTTATTTGGTGCTACTCAAATCACTAGCTTGGGAGGTAAGAAATACTGCTTTGTGATTGTGGATGATTATTCTAGATATACTTGGGTGATATTTCTTGCTCATAAGGATGATGCCTTCAAGAATTTCACTTCATTGTTTGCTAAAGTGCAAAATCTGCTTGGCTTAAAAATTGTTAGGATTAGAAGTGATAATGGAACGGAATTCAAGTATTGTGGTTTTCCAGATTTCTGTGATCATAATGGCATAACACATGAGTTTTCAATTGCAAGAACTCCACAACAAAATGGTGTTGTAGAAAGGAAAAATAGGACACTACAAGAGGCTGCTAGAACTATGTTAAGTGAATGTAGTTTGCCAAAATACCTTTGGGCTGAAGCGGTAAACACTGCATGTTATGTGATGAACAGAATCCTTTTGAGACCCATTTTGAATAAAACATCTTATGAACTGATTTTTGATAAGAAACCTACGGTTGGATATTTCAAAGTCTTTGGTTGTAAATGTTTTATTTTAAATTTAAAGGAACATCTTGGTAAGTTTGAGAAAAAATCTGATGAAGGAATATTTTTGGGATATTGTGAGAACAAAAGAGGATATAGAGTCTTTAATAGAAGGACTCTTGTGATAGAAGAAGCCATACACATAACATTTGATGAAACTAATGATGATAATTCCAAAAGTTCGTGTGAGGATGATGATGTAGGTGTTCGTGAAGGAATGGAAAAGCTAAAAATTGGAGATGGAGGAAATTCTGAACCGGAAGCAAAGGAAATGGAGAATGAAGCTCATGAAGATCAAGAAAGGGAAGATGAGGACAAAAATGATGATTCATTCAAAGATCTTCCCAAGGCTTGGAAATTTAGCCAAAATCATCCAAAAGAACTTATAATTGGTGATCCATCCGAGAAGGTAAACACTCGTTTCTCATCTAAGAAATTGATAGACAATTTTGCTTTAGTTTCTCTTTTTGAACCTAAAAATATCAATGATGCCTTAAAGGATGAAAACTGGATTTTGGCAATGCAAGAGGAACTCAATCAATTTGAAAGAAATGAGGTTTGGACACTAGTTGATAGACCTCAAAATCACGCTATCATTGGCACTAAGTGGGTATTTAGAAATAAGCTGGATGATAAAGATGTAGTTGTAAGAAATAAAGCTAGATTAGTCGCAAAAAGGGTATGCTCAAGAAGAAGGAATTGATTTTGATGAAACATTTGCTCCCGTAGCTAGATTAGAATCAATTAGAATGCTTCTTGCTTTTGCTTGCTTCAAAGGTTTTAAACTGTTTCAAATGGATGTTAAAAGTGCCTTCTTAAACGGTTTTATTGATCAAGAAGTATATGTGGATCAACCCCCCCGGTTTTGAAAATTCAAAATTTCCAAATCATGTGTTTAAACTCTCAAAAGCATTGTATGGGCTAAAACAAGCTCCAAAAGCTTGGTATGAAAGATTGAGTGGTTTCTTGATTGAAAATAATTTCAAAAGAGGAGTTGTGGACACCACACTGTTTACTAAGCAAGTGCTAAATGAACTCCTCATTGTGCAAATATATGTAGATGATATTATTTTTGGTGCTACTAATGAGTATCTATGCAAGGATTTTTCCACCATTATGCAAAGTGAATTTGAAATGAGTATGATGGGAGAATTAAATTTCTTCCTTGGACTTCAAATACATCAAGCCATAGAGGGCAGTTTCATAAATCAAGCAAAATACACTAAGGAATTGCTGAAAAGATTTGGCATGGAGGATTCAAAGCAAGTTGGAACTCCAATGTGCACTTCAACAAAACTTGACAAAGATGAAGAAGGTAAACATGTGGATGAAAAGCACTATAGAGGTATGATTGGAAGCTTACTTTATTTAACCTCAAGTAGACCCGATATTATGTTTGCTGTTTGCTTGTGTGCTAGATTTCAATCTTGTCCAAAAGAATCACATTTGAATGCTGTTAAAAGGATTTTTAGGTATTTGAAAGGTACATTAGACTATGGTCTTTGGTATGCTAGATCTAGTGAGTTTGCACTATATGGATATTCGGATGCTGATTTTGGAGGTTGTCGTGTGAATAGAAAGAGTACTAGTGGAACTTGTCACTTTCTTGGTAATTGCTTAGTCTCTTGGTTTAGCAAGAAACAAAATGCAATCTCTTTGTCTACAACCGAAGCGGAATATATTGCCGCTAGTGCATGTTGTGCTCAACTTTTATGGATGAAGCATACCTTGAATGATTTTGGATTATCATATGACTGCATGCCTATATTCTGTGATAATACTAGTGCTATCAATTTGACCAAAAATCCAATTCAACATTCTAGGACAAAGCATATAGATATAAAGCATCACTTTATTCGCGATCTTGTTCAAAAAGGTGAAGTATGTGTAAATTATGTTTGTTCTAAAGATCAATTTGCTGATATTTTTACAAAAGCTTTGCCATTAGATCAGTTCATTCATCTAAGATCAAAATTAGGGATAATCAAAAAATCATCTTAAAATTTTTCAAAGCCTTCGGACGTCCGAAAGAAGATGAACGGACGTCCGATAATGTTCTTCAGCTATTTTTTCCAGAAAACACCTGTTCGGACGAAGATGTCGGACGCACGACTTCGTTCGGCCGTCCGACAGTGCAACGGTACACTTTTTAAAGTAACTTTCTTCCTCATTTGCTTCAAACTCTTCTTCTTCTATTTCCTCTCGGACGAAAACTCTCTCGTCTCTCACTCTCAAATTCATACCATTCTGAAGCTCTCATTCCCAAATTGACTCAACCAAAACTTTTCCTGATCGATTGAGACTCGTTTCTCCTGATCATTTCACCGAATAACATAACATTTCGCAAATTCCCAAATTTCCCTCAAAACCCTACTTTCTCATAACCGCTCTGTCAAATCTTCTTCAAAGCCTTTTTGTCCCAAAATTTCTGTGTGATTCACTTCCATACTACTGCGTACATCATTTCATCCTTCATTCCACATATTTCGCAGAATGGTGAATCTAAGAGGAGGGAAGGTCGCTGCCGGACGCAAGCATCCACTCAGGGATGAGGATGATGATCTTCCTACGGTCAAACGATCATCCAAACGCTTCAAGAGGGGAGCTGTAAAGGGTCAAATGTCACAGCCTACACCACAACCCACTCCTCAGCCTGAATCTGGACAGGGAACCTCATCTCAACCGCCTCCAAAATCAACCACAGTCCCTACATTCTTTGATGATGCTACAAAAGACAAACACTCCTGGATATCCCAGAAAGGTGTCATCCCTCAACGCACTGTCAATTCTTCTGAATTTCGCCAAATAGGTTTAGAATCCATTCTGAGTCTGTTTTCTTTCCAGAAATAGTCACATCTCATTTCTATGCCCAATGTTTATTACCCTGAATTGCTGTATCAATTCTTTGCAAATCTTAGGAAAGACACTGATCACACTGAAATCATGTCCAGGGTAAATGGGGTAGACTTAGTTCTTGATCCTGAAACTGTGAATGCCATCTTAAATACCACTATTGAACGTGGATGCAAGATTAAAATTGTAAATTTCTTTTCCTATGAAGAGCACCCTACTGCTGATAATCATTTTGATGGGGCTAAGATGCTGACTTATTTTAAAAGAAGTTTTTCTTCCCCTGCTGATGCTAAACTGAATGATCTTGCCCCTGTGAATCTAATTGCCTTTTCAATCATTTCAAACCTGCTTGTGCCTACTGATGGCCATAGAACAGATGCAAACAAAATGGAGTTGTATCTCTTTTACTGTTTTCGAGAAAAGATTCGCATTGATTTTGGTTTTGTCATGTGCAAGTTCTTACTTCGCTATGCCACTGATTCTCGCAGAAAATTATCTTATGGAAAATTTCTTCAAAAGACTTTTGAGTTTTACAAAGTATCAATTCTAGGTGTTTGTCCCAAAGAAGCATCTTCTTATGCGTTTACCAAAGGATATTTTGAAAGGAAAAATCTTGTCTTTAAGGATAATCTATGGGCTTATAAGGGGGCATCATCTAGTGAACATAGGTCTAAGGCTGCACATGATCCTTCATCTATTGCACTCACTCCCATTCATCCCAGGAAGTCTGCCACTAAGGCATCTTCCTCCTCCAATGATGAAGTGATTGAGCTCCTTCGTGAACTCAAACAGCATGTTCTTCTTCTAGAACATGGTCTAATGCTCACCATGTCTTCTGAACATCAAACAGCCTACCTAGACAAAAAGAACCTTCTTTTTCCCCCACCTGTGGTTGAGAAAGTTTCACATGGCAAAGAGCCACGCCCCACTGATCCAAGTTCATCAATTCCAGACCCGAGCTCATCAACTCCAGTGACTCCTCATGACCCTTCCACATCAGATAAAGGCAAGGCACCTGTTGAAGAAGCTGCTGCAGATGATGAAGAAACTGAAGAGGAAGACCTCTCCCAATATCAGCTTTCTCGAAGGACACCTGGATCCACCTAGTTCACCATTTAGGATCACATAGGGTCATTTGCATTTTGTTTGGCTATTTCATATGTTTCTAGTGTTTGTGGTGTTCAACAATGAATATGTAGATGTAATGCTTTTGTTAATGTTGTGTTCGTTTAGTACTTTTTAATGGATGATTATGGCTGTAATGGTTATGGATATCTGGATGGATGTTTAAGTATTTTAAATGATGAATGTGTGGATGTGATGAATGTTTTTGTTATTGGTTCTCTGTGATATATGTGATTGATTGGCCTTTTGTGATGACAAAAAAGGGGAGAGGACTAGATTGGATTGATGATTTAATTGAATTGGCTTGATGGATTGTTGGATTGAATTGGTAAAATGTTGGATGGTATCATGTTGGCTGCTTAACTGTTATGTTTTTGGATAATTGATTAATTCGGTAAGGTAGCCAAGTGAGGGGGAGTTTTTCAAATTTTTGCTCTATGATCCACTAAGTAAGGGGGAGTTTTTCTCAATTGAGAAAGGGGGAGCTTATATTGCAATCATCAAATCTCATTTCAAACCATTGTTTTGTCATCATCAAAAAGGGGGAGAATGTTATTCTTGGTTTTGATGATCACAAAGTACTTTGAAATGTTTATCTAACTCTCTTCAAATACAAGTGTTTTTTGCCTATCAAAGAATCAGGTACGAATATGTCAAGAAATGAAAATCAACCAAAAGAAGAAGCAAAAATAGGACACTCATGTCGGACGTCCGAAGGAATCTGTCGGACGTCCGAAAGGATGAAGATCATTAAGAAGAAGATTCTGTCGGACGCTCGTGAGGAAGCATCGGACGTCCGGATGGATCGGACGTACTCCTCGGACGCACATCGAACGTGTCGGACGTCCTAAAAATTTCACAAAGTGTTGATGACTCTCTGCCAAGACTCTGTCGGACGCTCGTAAGGAAGCATCGGACGTCCTAAATGATCGGACGCATGCTTCGGACGCACATCAATCTCATCGGACGTCCTAAAAATTCCACGAAGATTTGATAACTCTCTGGACGACGTTCGGACACAGAAGCTCGGACGACAAAATCCCATCAGACGTCCGAACAACAACTTGACTGATTTTCGGACGATGGGATCGGACGATGACTAAGCCGTCGGACGTCCGACAGCCCCAACGGCTAGCTGACTCTTCATCTGCCTTCTATCCGTTGGAAGTATTAATGAATCCCATTTTTGGTTCCCTTTAAATACAAACGATTCTGAATCAGATGAGAACTTTTGCACACTTTGTCTACAAGATCTCAAGATATATTTTAACTTGAAAATAGTCTCCAAAGCTAGATTTGTTCTCCAAGTGGTGTGAATTTCTTGTGTGCATTTCTTTTGTGATTGAAAGTTTCTTTAGTGTAGCTTTGTTGAGGGTTATCTGAGTGATTGTAAAACTTCTTAGCTTGTCTGAGTGAGGCTTAGGGCAAGGAGGAAGTGCTCCCTCCATTGTACATCTAGTTGATCATCTTTCATCAAAGAGAAGTTGCTCAACCTAGTGATTGGTCTTCAAGTTTGAGAAAAGCTTGGTAGACAATCGGTTTGATATTCTATCTTATTCTTTTTTGTTTAATAAAATTCTCATTGCTTATCTATACTTGTTTTTCGAATCAATATTGCTCTCTTCTTCTAATCTACTTGATTGATCATTACTAGAAAAGAAGGTAAATTTTTATTAAGCAAAAAATTGCATAAATTTGATTAAGATTTTAATCAACCTAATTCACCCCCCCTCTTAGGTTGTCTTTGGGCCTTACATTCTCAATTTCGGAGACGACGGCCACAATTGTTGCTACAATTTTGTATGGGTTTTTCGTGTCCGGGATGAACTAAATCCCCTTCTCTAGTCAAGCAACAACGGATGCTTTGATTCGCCTAAAAATTGTGAGATTGATTTAATTTTATCTTTTTCTTTTATTTATTGATATTCGTACATTCTCTGATTACAGTGTTTATGGTTATTCAATTAATTGATTGTCTTGGATCCGAATAATTAGTTACTTTAGTAACCTATTGTCAATTGGGACGTTAAATCCGTAATTGTTTAATTGTCTCAAAATAGTGATAATTGGCATGATTGGGTTTGTATCAGGGGAACACGCGGGCTAACCTAAAATAACCCTGGTAGTGTATTATTTGATTAGAATAGGGCTCCTCTAATGCGTAAGTGTGACAGCCCCACCTCACCCTAAGACGAACCAAAGGGTTTGGCGGACCGTCTGCCCAACTCTCGCCAGGACTACTAAGACGGTTATACACAACTCAAAACGTGCCGGAATACAGTAGAGCGCTTAAACAAAGCAAAAATCATAAAACAGAAAAACAAAAATCAAAACGGAAAGTGAATAGTGCCTGCCACGTCACAATCCGACCGAGACCCAATCGAATACAAGTAACTTCATATAATCCTTGAAATGGACATATACAAACCAAATATAACACATGAACATGAGTACATGCTTTTATAAACCACATTCATATTTTTACAAATCAAAAGGGAATATTTCAATCCAAGTACAATTAGGGTTTCCAGCCATTGAGGAGCTATACAAAATATCTAAACTTGCTCAACTCATGCTTCAAAATTACAGTTCCAAAAAGTGGTTTCCTGCAAGGAAAATAAGGATAACGGAACGGGGTGAGCTAGAAGCTCAATGATGTACCAAAAGTATAATAGTAGAAATCATGAGAAAACACTTTTAGGGCACATATACACATCAAGTAAGAGAAATGAACGAACACCACAATTTAAAGGATACAGGTGGCCCTTAGGAGCCAAATCCCCGTTCCAATACTTGATCCAGCCTTGTTGACTCTCCGTCAACGTTTAATGATACACTCATGTCCATAGACCCCTCTTATGCCAAAATCCCGTTCACCAAACATACCCCTTACCAGACCCGAACGCCGAACAGGAATAGTAACGGTATTACTCGAGTATACCGGAATCAAGAGTCTCAATACCCAAAGATTCCCCAAGAACAGGCACCCATGGATTGTCAATTACCTCGACCAAACCCTTGCTGGCTCGACTTAATTAACTCCCCATGAGGTTGAGCTCAAGTTAACAGTAAGATCGTTGGACACACTTCCAAACGATCTCATAACAAGCGCAAGTAACAAGTTCAAGTTCATAACAAGTACAAGTAATAGATTCCAGTTCATTCAGTACAGGCAAGAGAACGAGTGTGATAAAGAACACCCTCGTCTCATTCAGAAAAACAGAGTTCATAGTTATCCATGTCACACATTTCAAGTATAGATGAACCAATTAAACAACAATTCAGGGGAGTGGTACACTCACCAGTTAAAGCAGAGTTTCAACCAAGGTAGGGCTCTAATCACCAAGAAACCCTAGAATAGCCAAGGTAAACAATTATGGTTCCCATAGCCACAATTCTAGTAAATAAAATGCACAAAAGAGGCTCGACTACAAGTTGTAGATCTCGCCAACTAATTACTCATGCAAGTGTGCAAAACATGATTTCGGGAACAAAAGGGTAATATGAAAACCTAGGGCTCGAACAACCCCAAAAGCCCATCTTATATATATCCCAAACCAAAACAAACTCGGAGGAATCCAACATTCCCAAAATTTGGACAGCATGTCCCCTACATTTCCTTACTTTTCCATCCTGCACGCAACACCAATTAATCTCAAATCAACCATATACACATTATAGACTATAGAATACACCTTTCGGCACAATAAGTACAACTGAAGCTACACTTTTCGGATTGAAACGAATCTTATGGCGTTTCGAAGCCAAAACATAAACCTACATTTCTTACGAAGACCTCCAAAGCCAAATCATGCATTTTCATGGTCAAAATGGAAATCTCCACGAAAACAAAAATCTGTCAGCGAAACAGGGTTCATGGGCAGTCAAGGGTATTTTGGTCATTTCATAGGCTACAGTGCTCCGATTGAGCTGAAATTTTGTAGGCAGCTAGTTAACATCATTTTATACAACTTTAGTGTTTTAATCTAAGCATGATTCGGCCTCTAACATGCACTAATAAAGCCAGCCAGAACAGGGCAGATTGGAACCCTAAAGCTGAAATGTTCCGCACAAGCTGAAATTTTTCGTAAATAACAGCAATTAACGCACAAGGGATCCATTTAACACAACTTAGAGCCATCAATCCAAGGCCAACCATAATCATCATATGAAAACAGAAAAATCCCCAAAAAAATCAGAAATTTAGCTAACTCCACTTTAATCCATGAAATCTTCCACAATGTAGTATCTATAACAACTATAAGCCACTACTTATCAACTAATTGAAGTAAAAAGGAAGTTTGTAAGCAAAGTACCTTGACACCTCAAGAAAGATGATAACTTAGGGTTTTTCTTTCCAAAACAACTCCACCAAGACCTTTAAACTCCCTTAGCAAGTCTTTTTTGTGGACTAATTCAAGGTTTAATCAGTTGGATTTCGAGATTTAAGCAAGAATAGAAGATGAAAGGTTGAAGCTTTCTTTTCTTTTCTCTTAAGAGAGGTTCGGCCAAGAGGGCTAAAATTGGAGATGATTTTGGGTCAAAATTGTTCTTTTAGTAAAGGTAAGAAAGTTAACCAAGTCTGTGACAGCCCCACCTCCCCCTAAGGCGAACCAGAGGGTTCGGCGGGCCGCCTGCCCAGCTCTCGCCCGGACTCAGTCGTTCACTACATTCCTCAAACAGATTACAAGATAAAACTCAAATATTACATCAAATTCTCCAAAAATTACATGTCAAAAGCGAAGCGTCCACGCTTCCACTGCGCCACTCTGATCCATGATCCCCATTATTATTATACAAGTGGAGTTCCACAACAATAAAATCACAACAAGCCTTCCTTCGCCACGAGCCCTGTGGAGGGGAATAAAATATTTTTGGGGTGAGTTAGAAGCTCAGCGAGTAACCAGAAAATCAGTAATCCAATCGGTTTAACAATATTTCTTTTCAATGATGTCATAAATCACATGATAAGTCCAGAAACGATTACAGCATTTACAAAACATTAAATATGGAGTATCAATAATTCAAGAAACATGTACAATGGAAAGCGATAGTAACATTCATGAAAAGGATACGTTCATTTTTTATAAATAATCCCTCGTTCATCTTTTTATTCGTTCATCTTTTTTTTTTTTCCGGACGTTGGCCGGTCTCCACCCATCCGGACGTAGCCGGACTCCACCCATCCGGACGTAGCCGGACTACAAGGTAATACTCGAGTATACCAAATTCACCCAGGGTCACCATATCGCCCGACCGAGTCCGCTTCTGGCTCGAGTCGATCGGTAACGAAGGGCAGTGGCCAGTTCAGCCAAAAAGGCTTACATTCATGCACAAGTAACATTTAATCCTTAATCATTGAAATTTCACATTTATTTAGGTCGAGTGCGATAAAGTACACCCTCGCCTAGAAAACTCGTTTTAACAATCAGTGAAAGCACTTAACACATTATCAATCAATAATAACAAGCCAATAAGTCAAAGAATTATAACAAACAAGGAACACTCTCATACAAGCACGCATGATATGCAAGAAAACGGTTCAAAAGTAAATAACGCAAGAAAACAGTTCAAAAGTAACTTTGGAAACAGTTTAGAAGTAAATAATGCAAGAAAACAGTTCAAAAGTAAATAATGCAGGAACGGTTCATAAATAACTTTCGAAATAGTTTGAGGTCACTCACCTCAATGGCTCAGAAATCATCCATCATATAACATTGCCTTGCTCAAATCCAAGTCTTAGATCACAAACTCAATGCAAACAAGTCCTTTAAAAGTTCGGACAGCATTTCCCCTGAATTTGCTTACTTTTCCAGCCATCATGGCTTCATTATTTCCTCAGCCAGTCCCAAAGGTACACACACAACAACAAGTTCATCCAATAGCCATTCAGCAAGCTCCAAGTAGTACTAGTACAAGTTAAACTAGGGAAAAGTTCAGAAATGAAAGTTAAGCTCAAAACCAGAAAAACAGTTTTGACGTCATTTTGCGGTAATGGTACCAAAGGCGCGATGATTGTCGGATGAAGGTGCAAGACCCACCGTTTCGAAGCTAAGAGACAGGGATACAACATCACAGAAGGTCACTCAACCCATTTTTGAGTACAAACTGGTCAAAAATGCAAGATACTACATCAACAACGTAAAACAGATTCACCAAAATGCATTCTAGCGGAAACATCATAACTCAGGCTCAACAAGTCCAAATCCAGAAATTCCAAAACCAACTGAAAGCTAAGAAACAGGGTTAAATTTCATCAGAAGGCCTCAACAACCAATTCGGAAGCAATTCCAGCCAAAACAACCAATTACAGTCGCAAATCCCAATTTCGGGTAAACCAGAACAGCAATAGTAATTTCGACTTTTCTCACTCTACGGTAGTCCGATTGACCTGAAAGTTTGTAGGCACCTTTAAAATGTCATTCCCTACAACTTTCATATTTTAAGAAAAGTCCAATTCGGCCTCTATCTAGGACCTAAAATTTTGGACAGAATGAAGAACCAAGAACCCTAATTTTCCAGATTTCTTCCAAAACAGAATTTACTTGCAATCTTCCACTTTTTCTACCTTCTAGAATCATTAAACATCATTTCCAATTATCATACATAACCACATAATCATACTCATATTAAAACAGAAAAATCCCCAAAAATAATAAAAGTTCATCCATCCAACCACAACTCAAAATATAATCCATCAAACCATCTCTTTAGCCATCACAAGTCTCTAATTTAGCATAATCAAGAACAAACAAAGGATGGCTAGACATGATACCTTCAAATATCAAGAAAGGTGATGACTTAGGGATTTTTCTTCCAAAACAACTCCACCAAGAGTTTCAATCTTCCTTAGCTAGCAAGTTTTATGGAGTGATTTGCAATTTAATCGGTTGGAACTCAAGATTTGGACAAGAAATTGAAGTGCAAGATGATGGATTTTCTCTCTTTTTTTCTCTCAAAATTTCGTCCAAGACAAGCTAAAATGGAGAGAAATTGGGTCCAAATTGGTTTTAGTAAAGTTAGAAAAGTCTTGGTCAAAAGTCAAGGTCCAATGGTTTTGTGACAAATGGTCCTTTAGGGTTTTAATCTTATCTTTTTGTCTCTCCAATACAAATATCTTAACACATTGTAAAATAATATCACTTAATACAAAATTCCAACAAGTTATCAAAAATATAATGCATTTACCGCACTTGCGGGTCCCACGTCCAAAATACGCTTTTAATTTCTCAAAAACTAACCGATACTAGAAAAATCATTTTAAAACTATCTTTGCTCATAACTTTATCTGGGGAATTTTTCTAATCAAGAAAATGTAGAAAAGGCGGGCGATTAAATAAAATAACCCTAGAAAATTAGAAAATTTCCGGGTTCTCACACTCATTCTTTTCGGGGCGTCACAATCTCCCCTCCTTAAAAGAATGTCGTCCTCGACATTCTATCTTGTACCAATCAAGTCGAGACATCCCGCAAGAATCACTAATATTGCAAACCAAACCCACAGTCCGGCATCCTAAACTTCAAACCTAGGATACACTACAGAGATCTGAAACCTAAGCTCTGATACCAACTGTGACAGCCCCACCTCCCCCTAAGGCGAACCAGAGGGTTCGGCGGGCCGCCTGCCCAGCTCTCGCCGGGACTCAGTCGTTCACTACATTCCTCAAACAGATTACAAGATAAAACTCAAATATTACATCAAATTCTCCAAAAATTACATGTCAAAAGCGAAGCGTCCACGCTTCCACTGCGCCATTCTGATCCATGATCCCCATTATTATTATACAAGTGGAGTTCCACAACAATAAAATCACAACAAGCCTTCCTTCGCCACGAGCCCTGTGGAGGGGAATAAAATATTTTTGGGGTGAGCTAGAAGCTCAGCGAGTAACCAGAAAATCAGTAATCCAATCGGTTTAACAATATTTCTTTTCAATGATGTCATAAATCACATGATAAGTCCAGAAACGATTACAACATTTACAAAACATTAAATATGGAGTATCAATAATTCAAGAAACATGTACAATGGAAAGCGATAGTAACATTCATGAAAAGGATACGTTCATTTTTTATAAATAATCCCTCGTTCATCTTTTTATTCGTTCATCTTTTTTTTTTTTCCGGACGTTGGCCGGTCTCCACCCATCCGGACGTAGCCGGACTCCACCCATCCGGACGTAGCCGGACTACAAGGTAATACTCGAGTATACCAAATTCACCCAGGGTCACCATATCGCCCGACCGAGTCCGCTTCTGGCTCGAGTCGATCGGTAACGAAGGGCAGTGGCCAGTTCAGCCAAAAAGGCTTACATTCATGCACAAGTAACATTTAATCCTTAATCATTGAAAATTTCACATTTATTTAGGTCGAGTGCGATAAAGTACACCCTCGCCTAGAAAACTCGTTTTAACAATCAGTGAAAGCACTTAACACATTATCAATCAATAATAACAAGCCAATAAGTCAAAGAAATATAACAAACAAGGAACACTCTCATACAAGCACGCATGATATGCAAGAAAACGGTTCAAAAGTAAATAACGCAAGAAAACAGTTCAAAAGTAACTTTGGAAACAGTTTAGAAGTAAATAATGCAAGAAAACAGTTCAAAAGTAAATAATGCAGGAACGGTTCATAAATAACTTTCGAAATAGTTTGAGGTCACTCACCTCAATGGCTCAGAAATCATCCATCATATAACATTGCCTTGCTCAAATCCAAGTCTTAGATCACAAACTCAATGCAAACAAGTCCTTTAAAAGTTCGGACAGCATTTCCCCTGAATTTGCTTACTTTTCCAGCCATCATGGCTTCATTATTTCCTCAGCCAGTCCCAAAGGTACACACACAACAACAAGTTCATCCAATAGCCGTTCAGCAAGCTCCAAGTGGTACTAGTACAAGTCAAACTAGGGAAAAGTTCGGAAATGAAAGTTAAGCTCAAAACCAGAAAAACAGTTTTGACGTCATTTTGCGGTAATGGTACCAAAGGCGCTACGATTGTCGGATGAAGGTGCAAGACCCACCGTTTCGAAGCTAAGAGACAGGGATACAACATCACAGAAGGTCACTCAACCCAGTTTTGAGTACAAACAGGTCAAAAATGCAAGATACTACATCAACAACGTAAAACAGATTCACCAAAATGCATTCTAGTGGAAACATCATAACTCAGGCTCTACAAGTCCAAATCCAGAAATTCCAAAACCAACTGAAAGATAAGAAACAGGTTTAAATTTCATCAGAAGGGCTCAACAACCAATTCGGAAGCAATTCCAGCCAAAATAACCAATTACTGTCGCAAATCCCAATTTCGGGTAAACCAGAACAGCAATAGTAAATTCGATTTTTCTCACTCTACGCTACTCCGATTGACCTGAAATTTTGTAGGCACCTTTAAAATGTCATTCCCTACAACTTTCATGTTTTAATAAAAGGCCAATTCGGCCTCTATCTAGGACCTAAAATTTCGGACAGAATGAAGAACCAAGAACCCTAATTTTCCAGATTTCTTCCAAAACAGAATTTACTTGCAATCTTCCACTTTTTCCACCTTCTAGAATCATTAAACATCATTTCCAATCATCATACATAACCACATAATCATACTCATATTAAAACAGAAAAATCCCCAAAAATAATAAAAGTTCATCCATCCAACCACAACTCAAAATATAATCCATCAAACCATCTCTTTAGCCATCACAAGTCTCTAATTTAGCATAATCAAGAACAAACAAAGGATGGCTAGACATGATACCTTCAAATATCAAGAAAGGTGATGACTTAGGGATTTTTCTTCCAAAACAACTCCACCAAGAGCTTCAATCTTCCTTAGCTAGCAAGTTTTATGGAGTGATTTGCAATTTAATCGGTTGGAACTCAAGATTTGGACAAGAAATTGAAGTGCAAGATGATGGATTTTCTCTCTCTTTTTCTCTCAAAATTTCGTCCAAGACAAGCTAAAATGGAGAGAAATTGGGTCCAAATTGGTTTTAGTAAAGTTAAAAAGTCTTGGTCAAAAGTCAAGGTCCAATGGTTTTGTGACAAATGGTCCTTTAGGGTTTTAATCTTATCTTTTTGTCTCTCCAATACAAATATCTTAACACATTGTAAAATAATATCACTTAATACAAAATTCCAACAAGTTGTCAAAAATATAATGCATTTACCGCACTTGCGGGTCCCACGTCCAAAATACGCTTTTAATTTCTCAAAAACTAACCGATACTAGAAAAATCATTTTAAAACTATCTTTGCTCATAACTTTATCTGGGGAATTTTTCTAATCAAGAAAATGTAGAAAAGGCGGGCGATTAAATAAAATAACCCTAGAAAATTAGAAAATTTCCGGGTTCTCACACTCATTCTTTTCGGGGCGTCACAAAGTCAACCATCCAATCGGGTCGCGACACATGGCATCTTAATGGTTCAAGCTTATCCTTTTGTCTCTCCAAGATTAAACCATCTAAGTAATCTCTAATTATCTCTTAACCCCTAGTAAATTAATTCCAGTATACAAAACGTAACCTAATTGGTCGAATTTATCGCACTTAACGCCACTAGCGGGTCCCACGTCCAATATACACTTCTAATATCTCATGAACTAACTTATACTAGAAAAATAATTAAAAAACTATATTTCCTTATAAAAATATCGCTAAAGTTAACATAATAACAAAAATATAGAAAACGGGTGCAAAGAAAGAAAATAAGGCCTAGCAATTCAGAAAATTTTTGGGTTCTCACAGTAAGGCAATTGGGGAATTAAATCTTACGGGCGTACCTAAGATTATTTCTCAATTAGAGTAGTGATTAACGGGCGTACCTTAATCACCGGCACAGTAAAGAGGGGTTGACTGTCATCGCTTGTTTGGCAATTATAACCTATTTATTGGTAAATAATTGGAATTGGCTTTACATCGATGATCAATTAGGTGAACCATTGCTGAAGTTATTCCTTGGCTAGATCCTTAATTATCACTCATTTGATTTTAGTAAATTGTTATTTAATTTCTAGTTGGCTATTTTATTTTTATTGTTTTACTTTTAGTTGAATTGCTTAAATTGTCACCCCTGATGCAAAAACACCCTCTTTGTTACTGTGAATTTGAAAAGAAACAATTACACCCAGTCCCTGTGGATTCGACCCTGCTTACCACTATCTACAGAAATTAACTTTAGTTGAGCAGGTTTTTATTATTGCACAGGCTGACAACCTGTCAATTTTTGGCGCCGTTGCCGGGGACTGGTGTTATTATTTGTTTCTTCTTGAGTCCATTTTTGCTCTAATTTTCTGGTATTCTTCTAGTGCATGCCTCGTTCTTCTCGTACAGGTGAATTAATTTTTGACCCTGAGGTAGAGAAGACTGCGCGTAGGACAAGAAAGGAAACTAGACAGCTCAGAGAAGAGCAGTCTAGTGTTGCATCTCAAGGACTTGATCCAGAGGTTGAGTCAACGGATTTGCGTGGTGGTAACTCAAGTGACTCAGACCAGGAGGAAGTCACCATGGCGAATGCACAAACACTATGGGAGTTGGCTGCTCCCAATTTAAATCAGCAACCTCTATGCATTACTTTCCCAAGTTTAAATGATAACACTCCCTTTGAATTAAAATCAGGTCTAATTCATCTTTTGCCATCATTCCATGGTTTACCAGGTGAGGAGCCGTATAAACACCTGCAGGAGTTTGATGTAGTTTGCAACAGCATGAAGCCCCCAGGTATTACAGAAGATCAGATAAAAATGAGGGCATTCCCCTTCTCCTTGAAGGACTCTGCAAAAGACTGGTTGTACTACCTACCACCAGATAGTATCACCACGTGGGACCAGCTGAAGAAAAAATTCTTGGACAAATATTTTCCGGCGTCTCGAGCTGGAAGTCTAAGGAAGGAGATCTGCGGTATGAAGCAACACCCAGGCGAGTCCCTCTATGAGTATTGGGAGAGATTCAAGAAGCTATGCATCAAGTGCCCCCAGCATCAGATAAGTGAGCAGTTGCTCATTCAATACTTCTATGAGGGCCTACTTTTCAGGGACCGAAGTATAATCGATGCTGCAAGTGGAGGGGAGTTAGTGAACAAGACTCCTCGGGCAGCATGGGAGCTAATTGAAGGAATGGCGGAGAATTCGCAGCAGTTTGGTACGAGGGAGGATGTCCCAACGCGTAGGGTGAATGAGGTAGACACATCCTCCATCCAGCAGCAAATTTCTGAATTGACATTCTTCGTGCGACAATTAGCTGTAGGAAGTGCCTCACAAGTCAAGGTGTGTGGGGTATGTGCTGCCGTGGGTCATTCTATAGAGGTGTGCCCACTGGTTCAGGAAGAAACTGCAGAGCAGGTGAGCATGGCTAGTCACGCGCCCGCGCCAAGAAAGGCCTATGACCCGTACTTGAACACATACAATCCGGGCTGGAGAGATCACCCTAATTTCAGCTATGGGAAAAATAGGCAGCCCAATTTTGCACCGAATAAGCAGCAGGGGCATCACCAGCAGCCTCACCAGTAGTATCAGCCTCGCCCGCCACCATCCTCTTCAAACTCAAGTCCGTCTTTGGAAGAAATGATGAAGCAATTGATTACTAATCAATAAAAGACGGACTCTGACATGCAGAGCATTAGGAATCAAATGGGACAAATGGCGATAGCAATTAACCGCCTAGAATCCCAAGCCCAAGGTAAATTACCATCCCAACCTGAAGTGAACCCGAAGAACGTAAATGCGATGACTTTAAGAAGCGGGAAAGAAATTCAGGGACCAGAACTCATGATTCCAAAAGACAATGATGAAGAAAAGATTGAGAACGAGCCCGAGAAGGAGACAGCAATGGCACAAATCCACAGGTACTTCCAGATCCAGTCATTACAGTTAAAACTAACCCGCCTCCCTTTCCTAACAGGTTGGAAAAATCGAAAAAGCAGGATAAGGAGAAGGAGATCCTGGAGGTGTTCCGCAAAGTCGAGATTAATATTCCCCTGTTAGATGCAATTAAACAGGTGCCGAAATACACAAAGTTTTTGAGAGACCTGTGCGTCAATCGAAGGTGGCTGAGAGGAGATGAAAGAGTCATTGTTGGGGAAAATGTGTCCGCAGTCCTGCAGAGAAAGCTCCGACCAAAGTGTGGGGACCCAGGTATGTTCACTATCCCCTGTAGGATAGGCAACACCTTGATTAGAAAGGCCATGTTGGACCTAGGGGCATCTATTAATGTAATGCCAAAATCTATCTATGCTTCTCTGAACTTTGGTCCATTAAAAGAAACTGGAATAATCATTCAATTAGCTGACCGAACTAATGCATATCCTGATGGGTTAGTTGAAGATGTGTTGGTAAAGATTAATGATTTGGTGTTTCCAGCTGACTTTTATGTACTTGATATGGATGATGATCACTCCCCCAATCTCTCACCTTTGTTATTAGGTAGACCCTTTTTTAGCACAGCACAAACGAAAATTGATGTTAATAAGGGTACCTTGTCCATGGAGTTTGATGGGAAAATTGTGCATTTTAATATTTTTGATACTATGAAATACCCCTCAAACTCCAACTTTAGCTCTGTTTTCTCTGTGAGTACTATTGACCCTGCGTTGCAGGAAGTGTTTGAAACTGTTGGCAGGGATGAGTTGGAGGTGGCTTAGACCAAGCACCACGAGTTGGGGACAATGCCTGAGGTGGAGTGGAGCGAAGATCTAAAAGGCACAATAGGCACATTACACTCATTGCCGACTACCAAAAAAAGGTATGAAGTCTCACCTATTTTTATTCCCAAACCTCACCAGAGTGTATTGCCATCTGTGGTGCAGGCACCTGTATTAGAGTTGAAGCCCCTACCAGAGCACTTGAAGTATGCGTATCTGGGCGACAACGAGACACTCCCGGTGATTATCTCATCGGCACTATCAGAAACTCAGAAGGAAAAGCTGATTCGGGTCCTTAGAGAGCATAAAGAGGCGATAGGGTGGACCATTGCCGACATTAAGGGAATCAGTCCCTCCATCTGTATGCATCGAATAAGGCTCAACCTGTGTGCCAAGCTCAAAAGAGGCTCAACCCTCTCATGATGGATGTGGTGAAAAAAGAAATATTGAAGCTACTCGATGTGGGGATTATATTTGCTATATCTGATAGCCCATGGGTAAGGCCGGTCCAGGTAGTTTCAAAAAAGGCAGGAGTGACGGCAGAGGCCAACCAAACGGGTGAGCTAGTGCCAGTGCGTAAACCCACTGGTTGGAGACAGTGTATAGACTACCGCAGGCTGAACGCCGTTACCAAAAAGGACCATTTTCCTCTCCCTTTCGTTGATCAAATGGTTGAACGCTTGGCTTGAAGGGCTTATTACTGTTTTCTGGATGGATTTTCAGGGTATTTCCAGATAGCGATTGCACCAGAGGATCAGGAGAAGACAACTTTCACGTGCCCATTCGGGACCTTTGCTTATAGACGGATGCTTTTCGGTTTGTGCAATGCACCTACCACTTTCCAGAGATATATGGTAAGCATCTTTTCTGAATATGTTGAGAAAATAATTGAAGTTTTCATGGATGATTTCAGTGTGTATGGTGATAGTTTTGATACATGTCTAGATAACTTGAAATTGATCATGATAAGGTGTATAGAGACTAATCTTGTGCTTAACTGGGAAAAATGTCATTTTATGGTTGACCACGGGATAGTCTTAGGTCATGTTGTGTCGTCTAAGGGTATTGAAGTTGGCAGGGCGAAAATAGATATTATATTTGCTTTGCCTTACCCCGCGAGTGTGCGGGAAGTGCGCTCTTTTCTTGGACATGCAGGATTTTACAGAAGGTTTATCAAGGACTTCTCGAAGGTTGGAGCCCCGTTGTTCCAGCTTTTACAAAAAGATGTGGTCTTCAACTTTGATGACGAGTGTGAGAGAGCCTTCGACAAGTTGAAGGAGTTATTGACCTCACCCCCAATCATCCAACCCCCTGACTGGAGTTTACCATTTGAGAGCACGTGTGATGCCAGTGATCATGCTGTAGGGGCTGTGTTGGGGCAAAGAGTGGGAAAGGCAGCTCATGTCATCTACTATGCGTCCCGAACCTTGAATGGAGGTCAATTGAATTATTCCACCACTGAGAAGGAGCTTCTTGCGATTATTTTTGCTATAGAAAAATTTAGGTCATATTTGTTAGGTGCTAAAGTTATTGTGTTTTCTGATCATGCAGCGTTAAGGTACCTAATGACCAAGAAAGATGCAAAGCCGAGGCTCATAAGGTGGATATTGCTCCTACAGGAATTTGACCTAGAGATAAGGAATAAGAGAGGCTCGGAGAACTTGGTAGCCGACCACTTGAGCCGCATACCAGTGGGGGAGAAGAAAGAGCCATTGAGGGATACTTTCCCTGAGGAGCACCTGTTTTCTTTAAATTCTCAATTGCCTTGGTATGCCGATTTAGTCAATTATTTAGTAACGGAAAATTTTCCTGCAGGTTGGCCAAAATCGAAGAGGGATAAATTGAAGAGCGATGCCAAGTACTACATCTGGGATGACCCGTACCTGTGGAAGAGGTGTGCTGATCAAATGATGAGGAGATGTTTAAGTGAAGCTGAATTTCAGTCGATTTTAACCTATTGTCATACCTTTGCTTGTGGAGGTCATTTTGGACCCAAAAGAACTGCTCACAAGGTATTAGAAAGTGGATTTTATTGGCCTTCATTGTTTAAGGATGCATATGTGTTTTGTAAGTCGTGTGATCGCTGTCAAAGGGTAGGTAATATAGCCCGTAGAGATCATATACCCCAAGTCCCATTAATTTTTGTTGAAATTTTTGATGTGTGGGGTATAGATTTCATGGGGCCTTTTCTTACCTCATTTGGTTTTGTATATATTTTGTTGGCAGTCGATTACGTGTCTAAATGGGTGGAGGCTAAGGCCAACCGGACTAATGATTCAAAAGTGGTTGCGGATTTTGTCAGATCTAATATTTTTGTGCGTTTTGGGATGCTAAGGGCCATTGTTAGTGACAGGGGGACGCATTTCTGCAATAAGACTGTAACAGCCCCACTTTCCCCTAAGGCGAACCAAAGGGATTAGCGGACTGCCTGCCCAGCTCTCGCCAGGACTAACGGATCAGTTTACGTCGATCTATTACGTTCCGGAACATACCAACGTGGGCAAATATGTCAAAATCACAAAATAAATAAAAACGAAATTCGAAGCCGAAGATGAATAGTGCTGGACACGTCAGAATCCAGATACTAGGCCGAGAGTAGCCAAAATTTTTCTTTTGCCGTTTGAAATACGAGTTGATCCAAAATTCAACCAAATATCAACCAAACATACACACATTGAAATGTAACATTTTCAAGCCAAAACGGCATGTCAAAAATCATTCACTACGAATATACATGTTCGGTTTGCCAATCAAAAGAAAGTGAACCCAATACACATTAGGGTTTCATTCGAAGAGCTATCCAAAAGATGCATTTACATGAGCTCAACTTGACAACCAACAAGTATAACCTTTCCAAAAGTGGTCATTTTCCTGTAAGGAAAACAAATGGAACGGAATGAGCTTAAGCCCAGTGAGTTACTACCACATAAGCACAAGGATCATATAAGCATAATCTTTCATTTCGAGTACACAATTAAGAATTAAAACAAGTCGGTAAAAGGATACGGATGGCTCTCAAGAGCCCATTTCCACGCTTACATTCTTGATCCAATCTCATTGACCCTCCGTCAATGTTTAAGAATACCCGACCGTAGACCTCACTTCACTCCATTCCTTCCACCAAACATACCCCAACCGGGCCCGCACTCCAATCAGTCATTTTGGTAATACTCGAGTATACCGGAACCAAGAGTCTCATTACTACAAGATTCCCCAGTACAGTCCCCGTGGCACGTCAATATTCACGACCAAGCCCTCGCCGGCTCGATCCAATTGACTACCTACGGGGTTGAGCTCAGTAATACAGTAAGGCCGTTGGACATTCGTCCAAACGACACCAAATCAGTATTCCATGAATGGAATTCAATATCTCATATAGCAAGTGCAGTAATTCAGTAAAACGGTAAACAGTCCTGAATGGCATCACAAGGGGGTGAGGGCGGTCAAGTACACCCTCACCTCAATAATTTTCATTAGCCATATTAGCCGTCAAGGCATCAAATTCCCATATACCAAAGCCACATTGTAACATTTAAGTGAGTAGTATACTCACCAATCAATTCAGTGCTATTTCATGCACTTCCGTCAGGAGAATGTCGTGAACCACCGTCACGCCCTAGAACACGTAAACAAATGCAATGAGACTCGATAACGAGTCACAAAGCCAAGCCAATTATGACCCAATAGGGTTTCATATGCATAAACAAGCATAATAGCAAACCAGAAATTTCAGCAAATGGAACTCATTTGATCCAACAACAAAAACAGTTTTCGCCTCCTAATGCGGCAATGGCATAAAATGCGCTACACTTATCGGATGAGGGCGTAAGACCCACCATCTCGAAGCTAAAAGACAGGGCTACAACAATGTAGAAGGCCACTCAGTCCAAATCCTAGCACAACTCGGTCAAAAATGCAGAAAACCAAGCCAGAACCGTAATTGCAGGTTCCCAAATCACACAAAACTGTAATTCATCTATCTCAGTCTATACAGGTCCAAATGCATTGATTCCAAAGGAATATGATAGCTAAGACATCAAGATACATTTCATCAGAAGACAACAACAACAAAATCCAAACCCATTCCAGTCAAAACAGACGATTACAATCGCAGTTCGCACATTCTGATCACCCAGAACAGCAACAGTAAAAACGACATAACTCCCTCTACACTACTCCAAATGCCCTGAAATTTTGTAGACACTTCAAACTCATCAATACCTACAACTTTCATGTTTTGAGAAAAGTCCAATTCGGCCTCTAGCCCTATGATCTAAAATCGGACAGAATTAGGGGTTTTGAAACCCTAACATTTCTCAATTCAATCCAAATCCAAAATTGATTGCATTTATCAACAATTCACACCTACTAGAGTCAAAGCCCCTTATTACCAACCATCAAAAACAACCACACCATCAAGAACATATGAAACCAGAAAATTCCTCAAAAAATAAAAAACTCAACCAATTCACTTCAAATCAAGAAATAAAACACATAATCCCTCACTTAAGCCACCATTAGGCATAAATTCAACATCATTAAATATAAGAGGGTGTTCATATACCACTTACCAAGTAATCAAGAGAGAGGAAGATGTTGGACACCTTAAATCTTCAAACAAACTTCACTAAACTACTTACTAGCACCCAAGGGAGGAATTTTATGGAGTGAAATCTAGTTTCGGTATTTGTTTTTGGAAGATTGAACCAAATGGAAGCTTGAAATTTGATGAAGTTTCTTCCTTCTTTGAGCTTGAGAGGGCCGGCCAACAAGAGGTGAAAAATGGTGAATTTTACTGATTTTTTGAAGATATTAACCACTTAGTCAAAATAGTCAAAAAAAAGAATAGTAACTCTTAAGTCCTAACCAATAATACCATGACACTTGGCACCTCATTAATGCATTCCTATCCTTTCTTTTCTCTCTCACATCAATCATTTCACACACTCTACTTATCTCTTAACACCCGATAAATTTTACACAGTATCCGGAATTTAACCTAATTGGCCGAATTTTTCCGAACTTTTCGCACTAGTGGGTCCCACGTCCAATATATATTCTTAATTTTTCAAAAACTACCCAATGCTAGAAAAATCATCTAAAAACTATAATTACTCATAAAAATTCATCAGGAAAATTTCCTAAGCCAGAAAACGCAGAAAACATGCCATTAAAGGAAATAAAACCCTCGGAAAAGATTAGGGTTTTTATGGGTTCTCACACTCTCTCCCCCTTAAAAGAATTTCGTCCTCGAAATTCCTTATCATTGACTACACCGGGATTAAATTGATCATTGACTACACCGGGATTAAATTGAGCATTATACTTAGCTAACAGATCTGTACCCCTTCACTGGCCAGGTTCAGTAAATTATTACCTTCCACGTCCTCTAATGGATCAAAGACTTGACGTTGTTCTAAGGAGTACACCCGAGAGGACACTTTCGATCCATCCTTGTCCCCATTCGGCTGGGCAGGGTTGGTAGTAGTTGGTGGCAGAGTCCCTTGCCGCTCACGCAGGCGAGCTGGACAGTTAGCAATTTGATGTTCGGCACTCCCACAGAGCAAGCATTTTCCTCCTTTCCTCCAGCAATTGTCCTCCGAGTGGTTTAATTTTCCGCAATACCCGCAGGGTCCGCGTGCTACAGAAACCGAGCCTCCTCTTGACGGGCTCTCTTGTGACACTCCCGGCATCCTTACTCCTCCCGTTCCTCGTCCAAACTTGGGAGGGGTACTTTCATCCTCCTGCCCCGAACTACTTCCAGGAAATCCCCTCTTTTTCGCCTGGAAGTTTTTCACCTGGAGCCTAGCATTCTCTACTCGTTGTGCCTTCTCCACTGCTTCGCTGAAGGCATTAATTTGGGCTGCCGCGAGGTCCTTCTGGATCTCTACGTTCAGGCCCTGGACAAATCGCCGTATTCTTCGTTGCTCGGTCATGATGAGTTCGGGCGTAAATTTGGATAGGCGGGTGAATTGACTCTCATATTCCGCCACAGTTTGAGCTCCTTGGCGGAGTCAAATGAACTTGTCCTCCTTCCTCTCCTGAACTAGAGGAGGGAAAAACTTTGCATTGAACTCTCTGATGAAGTTCACCCAAGTCCTAGGTGTCTGTTCTCGTTCCCACTTCTGCCGAATTACGTTCCACCAGGAACGGGCTGCCCCCTCAAGCTGGAACACGGCAAAAGTCACCTGCCGTTCGTCAGAGTAGTGTAGGGCTGCAAATATATCAACCATCTTTTCAATCCATCTTTCAGCAACGTCCGGGTCGGGTCCCCCAACAAACTTCGGCGGAGTGAACTTTTGAAAGCGTTCGAGAGCTCTATCTTCGCTCTCGACATGATGGCCAGGGTTTCCGGGGTTTCCAGGATTAAGGTTTGGGTTCTGGGCTTGTTGCTGCACTACTTGTGCTAGCAGGTTTCATATGTTCTTGATGGTGTGGTTGTTTTTGATGGTTGGTAATAAGGGGCTATGGCTCTAGTAGGTGCATATGATAGGAAATTGCAACCAATTTTGGGTTTAGATTGAATTGAGAAATGTTAGGGTTTCAAAACCCCTAATTCTGTCCGATTTTGGATCATAGGGTTAGAGGCCGAATTGGACTTTTCTGAAAACATGAAAGTTGTAGGTATTGATGATTTTGAAGTGCCTGCAAAATTTCAGGTCATTTGGATTAGTGTAGAGTGAGATATGTCGTTTTTACTGTTGCTGTTCTGGGTCATCAGAATGTGCGAACTGTGATTGTAATCGTCTGTTTTGACTGGAATTGCTTTGGATTTGGTTGTTGAGGTCTTCTGATGAAATGTATCTTGATGTACTAGCTACCATATGCCTTTGGAATCAATGCATTTGGACCTGTGTAGACTGAGTTGGACGAATTACAGCATTGTGTGATTTGGGAACCTGCAATTACGGTTCTGGGTTGGTTTTCTGCATTTTTGACCCAGTGGTGCTAGGATTTGGACTGAGTGGCCTTCTACATTGTTGTAGCCCTGGTTCTTAGCTTCGAAACGGTGGGTCTTGGACCTCCATCCGATACTCGTAATACCTTTGGTGCCATTACCGCAAAAGGACGTCAAAACTGTTTTCTGGTTTTGAGCAATTGTGGTTAATTGCTTTGTGCTTGGGTTTGATTGTAGGATGGAAAGGATGAATTTATGGGGAAATGCTGTACGATTTTTAATAGCGTTGGTTACCTTAAGTTTCATGTGAAAGGCTTGGACTTGAATGATGGAAGCCGTGGAGGTGAGTGACCTTAAACTACTTGCAACGTTACTTTCAAATGTTTCTTGCATCATTTCTTTGATTGCATATCCTGTGTGCCGGCATATAAGTTCTTGACATGTTTTGGCTCAAATGAGTACTTGGAATTCGTGTGCTAGACTCCGACGTTTCCTCCACCGTTTAATGTTCCTGTAGAGCACCAATGGGCTCAATGTTCAATGTTCAATGTTAATGTTCCATGTTAAATGATTGTTTGGAGCGTTGGACGTCTAAGTACCATGATTTCACTGGCTCATGAGAGAAGTGAAAGTGCATTGATTGTTGAAGCATGACATTATTGAAATGAACGATTGTGAAACTGATTTGATAACTGAATTTCTTGGTTACTCGCTGAGCTTCTGCTCACCCCAAAATGTTTTATTCCCCTCCACAGGGCTCAAGGCGAAGGAGTGGCTTGTAGTGTTTAATCCTGGATTATTTCATGTATGGATTGAATTTGGTTTTCCTTTTGTGTAATCCTTCATATTGGGATTGTATTGAACGTTTAGAATTGATTGGATGTGTAATAGTCAAGTTTTGGACTTCCTCCTGTATAATCATTGTGACCAAGGATCAGAGTGGCGCAGTGGAAGCGTGGACGCTTCGCTTTTGATATGTAAAGTTTTGGGATATTTGATTTTATTTGAGATCGTATCGTATCTTGTATTTAATTGAGGTTTGTAGTGAACGACTGAGTCCCGGCGAGAGCCGGGCAGGCGGCCCGCCGAACCCTCTGGTTCGCCTTAGGGGGAGGTGGGGTCGTGACAATTGGTATCAGAGCTTAGGCTTCAGATCTCTGTAGTGTATCCTAGGCTTGAAGTTTAGGATGCCGGACTGTGGGTTTGATTTGACTCTTGAGAGATTTGTGCGGGATGTCTTGACTTGATTGGTACAAGAGGGAATGTCGAGGACGACATTCTTTTAAGGAGGGGAGATTGTGACGCCCCGAAAAAAAATGAGTTTGAGAACCCGGAAATTTTCTAATTTTCTAGGGTATATTTTTTTTAATTGCCCGCCTTATCTACATTTTCTTGATTAGAAAAATTCCCCAGATCAAGTTTATGAGCAAATATAGTTTTCAAATGATTTTTCTAGTATCGGTTAGTTTTTGAGAAATTAAAAGCGTATTTTGGACGTGGGACCCGCTAGTGCGGTAAATGCATTATATTTTTAACCACTTGTTGGAATTTTGTATTTTCAAGATATTAAGTGATATTATTTTACAAAGTGTTAAGATATTTTTATTGGAGAGACAAAAGGATAGAGTTGCATTAATGGAGTGACATGTGTCACACAACCATTGGTTGGACTTTGTTGGCAACTATTCACACTTTTGACTTTTGACCAAATTGAGTAAATATCTTGAAAAATTGCTCAAAAATCACCATTTTCTTCTCCTTCATGGCCGATTCTTCCTTGAGCAAAGAAGAAAGAAATTCTTCAACTTTCTAGTTTCCATTTCACTCAATCTTCCAAAACCAACCACATAACTTAGATTCTACTCCATAAAATTTCTCCCTTGGGTGCTAGTAAGTAGTTTAGTGAAGTTTGTTTGAAGACTTAAGGTGTCCAACATCTTCCTCTCTCTTGATTACTTGGTAAGTGGTATATGAACACCCTCCTATATTTAATGATGTTGAATTTATGCCTAATGGTGGCTTAAGTGAGGGATTATGTGTTTTATTTCTTGATTTGAAGTGAATTGGTTGAGTTTTTTATTTTTTGAGGAATTTTCTGGTTTCATATGTTCTTGATGGTGTGGTTGTTTTTGATGGTTGGTAATAAGGGGCTATGGCTCTAGTAGGTGCATATGATAGGAAATTGCAACCAATTTTGGGTTTGGATTGAATTGAGAAATGTTAGGGTTTCAAAACCCCTAATTCTGTCCGATTTTGGATCATAGGGTTAGAGGACGAATTGGACTTTTCTGAAAACATGAAAGTTGTAGGTATTGATGATTTTTGAAGTGCCTGCAAAATTTCAGGTCATTTGGATTAGTGTAGAGTGAGATATGTCGTTTTTACTGTTGCTGTTCTGGGTGATCAGAATGTGCGAACTGTGATTGTAATCGTCTGTTTTGACTGGAATTGCTTTGGATTTGGTTGTTGAGGTCTTCTAATGAAATGTATCTTGATGTACTAGCTACCATTTTCCTTTGGAATCAATGCATTTGGACCTGTGTAGACTGAGTTGGACGAATTACAGCATTGTGTGATTTGGGAACCTGCAAATTACGGTTCTGGGTTGGTTTTCTGCATTTTTGACCCAGTGGTGCTAGGATTTGGACTGAGTGGCCTTCTACATTGTTGTAGCCCTGGTTCTTAGCTTCGAAACGGTGGGTCTTGGACCTCCATCCGATACTCGTAATACCTTTGGTGCCATTACCGCAAAAGGACGTCAAAACTGTTTTCTGGTTTTGAGCAATTGTGGTTAATTGCTTTGTGCTTGGGTTTGATTGTAGGATGGAAAGGATGAATTTATGGGGAAATGCTGTCCGATTTTTAATAGCGTTGGTTACCTTAAGTTTCATGTGAAAGGCTTGGACTTGAATGATGGAAGCCGTGGAGGTGAGTGACCTTAAACTACTTGCAACGTTACTTTAAAATGTTTCTTGCATCGTTTCTTTGATTGCATATCCTGTGTGCCGGCATATAAGTTCTTGACATGTTTTGGCTCAAATGAGTACTTGGAATTCGTGTGCTAGACTCCAATGTTTCCTCCACCGTTTAATGTTCCTGTAGAGCACCAATGGGCTCAATGTTCAATGTTCAATGTTAATGTTCCATGTTAAATGATTGTTTGGAGCGTTGGACGTCTAAGTACCATGATTTCACTGGCTCATGAGAGAAGTGAAAGTGCATTGATTGTTGAAGCATGACATTATTGAAATGAACGATTGTGAAACTGATTTGATAACTGAATTTCTTGGTTACTCGCTGAGCTTCTAGCTCACCCCAAAATGTTTTATTCCCCTCCACAGGGCTCAAGGCGAAGGAGTGGCTTGTAGTGTTTAATCCTGGAATGGCTTGTAGTGTTTAATCCTGGATTATTTCATGTATGGATTGAATTTGGTTTTCCTTTTGTGTAATCCTTCATATTGGGATTGTATTGAACGTTTAGAATTGATTGGATGTGTAATAGTCAAGTTTTGGACTTCCTCCTGTATAATCATTGTGACCAAGGATCAGAGTGGCGCAGTGGAAGCGTGGACGCTTCGCTTTTGATATGTAAAGTTTTGGGATATTTGATTTTATTTGAGATCGTATCGTATCTTGTATTTAATTGAGGTTTGTAGTGAACGACTGAGTCCCGGCGAGAGCCGGGCAGGCGGCCCGCCGAACCCTCTGGTTCGCCTTAGGGGGAGGTGGGGTTGTGACACAATAGGGTTTCATATGCATAAACAAGCATAATAGCAAACCAGAAATTTCAGCAAATGGAACTCATTTGATCCAACAACAAAACAGTTTTCGCCTCCTAATGCGGCAATGGCACAAAATGCGTTACACTTATCGGATGAGGGCGTAAGACCCACCATCTCGAAGCTAAAAGACAGGGCTACAACAATGTAGAAGGCCACTCAGTCCAAATCCTAGCACAACTAGGTCAAAAATGCATAAAACCAAGCCAGAACCGTAATTGCAGGTTCCCAAATCACACAAAACTGTAATTCATCTATCTCAGTCTATACAGGTCCAAATGCATTGATTCCAAAGGAATATGATAGCTAAGACATCAAGATACATTTCATCAGAAGACAACAACAACAAAATCCAAACCCATTCATCAGTCCAAACCACCAGTCAAAACAGACGATTACAATCGCAGTTCGCACATTCTGATCACCCAGAACAGCAACAGTAAAAACGACATAACTCACTCTACACTACTCCAAATGCCCTGAAATTTTGTAGGCACTTCAAACTCATCAATACCTACAACTTTCATGTTTTGAGAAAAGTCCAATTCGGCCTCTAGCCCTATGATCTAAAATCGGACAGAATTAGGGGTTTTGAAACCCTAACATTTCTCAATTCAATCCAAATCCAAAATTGATTGCATTTATCAACAATTCACACCTACTAGAGTCAAAGCCCCTTATTACCAACCATCAAAAACAACCACACCATCAAGAACATATGAAACCAGAAAATTCCTCAAAAAATAAAAAACTCAACCAATTCACTTCAAATCAAGAAATAAAACACATAATCCCTCACTTAAGCCACCATTAGGCATAAATTCAACATCATTAAATATAGGAGGGTGTCATATACCACTTACCAAGTAATCAAGCGAGAGGAAGATGTTGGACACCTTAAATCTTCAAACAAACTTCACTAAACTACTTACTAGCACCCAAGGGAGGAATTTTATGGAGTGAAATCTAGTTTCGGTATTTGTTTTTGGAAGATTGAACCAAATGGAAGCTTGAAATTTGATGAAGTTTCTTCCTTCTTTGAGCTTGAGAGGGCCGGGCAACAAGAGGTGAAAAATGGTGAATTTTAGTGATTTTTTGAAGATATTAACCACTTAGTCAAAATAGTCAAAAAAAAGAATAGTAACTCTTAAGTCCTAACCAATAATACCATGACACTTGGCACCTCATTAATGCATTCCTATCCTTTCTTTTCTCTCTCACATCAATCATTTCACACACTCTACTTATCTCTTAACACCCGATAAATTTTACACAGTATCCGGAATTTAACCTAATTGGCCGAATTTTTCCGAACTTTTCGCACTAGCGGGTCCCACGTCCAATATATATTCTTAATTTTTCAAAAACTACCCAATGCTAGAAAAATCATCTAAAAACTATAATTACTCATAAAAATTCATCAGGAAAATTTCCTAAGCCAGAAAACGCAGAAAACATGCCATTAAAGGAAATAAAACCCTCGGAAAAGATTAGGGTTTTTATGGGTTCTCACAAAGACCATAGCTGCGTTGTTTCAAATGTATGGTGTACTCCACAGGGTCTCGACGTCATACCACCAGCAGACTAATGGTCAAGCGGAGGTATCGAATCGGGAGATTAAGTCCATTTTGGAGAAAATGGTGCGCCCCGATAGGAAAGATTGGAGTCAACGGTTAGAAGATGCACTCTGGGCCTATCGGAAGGCATACAAGACTCCTATTGGCGTGTCACCTTACAGGTTGGTATTTGGGAAGCCGTGTCACCTTCCAGTGGAGTTCGAGCACAAGGCTTTTTGGGCAATAAAACAGTGTAACATGAATTTAGAAGATGCCGGTGCTCAACGGAAGTTGGATCTGCAAGAATTAGAGGAGATTCGGAATGAAGCGTATGAGAATGCATTAATTTACAAGGAAAGAAGCCGGGCTTTTCATGATCAACAAATTTCTAGGAAAACCTTTGAACTTGGTCAAAAGGTTCTCCTATACCAGTCCAGGCTCAAATTATTTCCAGGTAAACTACGCTCCCGTTGGATTGGCCCTTTCGTTGTGACTCACGTTTTTCCTTATGGTGCAGTAAAAATTCAGATTACTAAGACAGATAAGCATTTTGTGGTGAATGGACATCGCCTCAAACACTATTATGAGGGCTTTGTAGATGGAGAGGTGGAGGTGATACGTTTGGATGAGCCACAGTGTTCCAAATAGCACTCCTTAGCCATGTCTAGCCAAAGATATTAAAGAATGGCGCTCATTGGGAGGCAACCAAATTTCTTTTGATTTTTTGTTCGATTTTGTTTTGATAGTTTAAATATGTTTTTCCCTGAGTTTGACTGATTTCTGGCTTCAATGTTCGTTTTTGATGATGCGTAGGTATTTTTCACGGTCAGAAGGGTTCTTGCTCTTTTGACGCGCCCGCGTCACGTTCGTGGGAAAAGTAAGTATTCAAAAAAACTCAAGAGCGGTTATCGATTTTTTTTTATTAACCTCTAATTTTGAATGTAGAAAATAAATTTTATTCATATATAAAAAAATTTTGTTTTTATTTAAAAAAAATTTAATAAATAAAAATATAAAAATAATAATAAAAAAAAATTGTTTTTTTTCTTTTTCCGTTTTGAGCAGCGGCTTGGGCTTTCAATTACAGATGTTAATTTACAAAGAAAAAAAATTTCTTTCTTTTCTTTCTTTTTCTTTCTTCTTTCTTTCTTCTTTCTTTCTTCTCCGCTGTTTCTTCCTCTCGTTCGATTGAACCCAGCTTGCGCCGCCGCCCCACATTGCCGTACGCCACTCTCCCTACCACCACGCCCCAATCACTCTTTCTCCCTCTCAATCTCATCTTCCACTGCGCCAAGCTCTCCCACAACTCCATCCAGCAGCAGCACTCCATCGCCGCACTCAAGATCGTGCCACCAGTACAGCAGCGTGCACCGCCACTGCTGTCCACCGACTCCTCCCTCTCTCAGGCCGCGCGCCGTCCGCCACTCGCGCAGTCCGCCGCAAATAGGAACCACACGCCGCCGCCTGCTCTTTTTCTGCTGACGCCACTCACACGCCAGCCGTAGCAGCCCAGCTCCTCGTAGCTGAGCCACCGCCATCTCCACCCCTCTCCACCCCCGCTCGCGTGCGTCTCCCAGTTCCAGCTCGTCCGCCATCAGCTTCGCTCCACATCCCCACTGCGGCGCGGCTCGCCTCTCACCTCACGCGCAACCTAGCTGCGCCTGCCCCCCATTTGAGTCGCCGTCGCTGCTGAAGTTCCCAGGATCGCTGCCCACTGCTCTGCGCGCCGTCCCTCGCGGTAGTTCCCTTCTCGCGTCTCTCTCTCCTCGCAGACGCCGCACACCGCGGCTATTTCTTCCACCGTGACCCAGCTTCACCAGCACTCCACTTCCAGCTCCAGCTCGATCTCCACAACCGCGCACCTCCACCAGCGCCGACTGCCCGCCGCACCTACTCGCGGCCACCTTCCTCGCCCCTCTCCCTCGTGCGCCTCCCTCTAATTGGAGAATTGAATGAAATCACAGTAATTGGTTCCGCTGTTGCGCCCATTTTTCTTCGCCATTCCAACTCCAGTTCTTCATTGAGTGACAATTGTAGGTATTTGACACTCGATCCCCGACTCTTGGTATTGATTGCTATCACTTGGGTTGGTTGAAAGTGTGCGATTAACTGTCAAGTTGGGTATGTTGAACCTTGTTTGCTTTTGACTGTTCAATTTGGAAGCCGTTGTTCAATTAGTGTGGGTATCTTGACTACAATTGATCTTTTCTCTCTTATTGGCTGATTGATTGATTGGAAGCTGAAAGCTTCGAATTCCTTTGTCAATCGTCAGAATCTGAATTGTTATTGCTTGAATTGCTGGCTTTTTGGACCCTTCGCTACGATTTTTGGTTGATTGAGTTGTGCATTCAATTTTTCACCAGTGGTACTGGTTGGAGTATTTTTTGTTGAAGTTGTTAACCCCGTTCAATTGGATACCTGGTTGTCTGCTGAGGGTCTGTGACTGGGTTGTCATTTTTCAATATCTGCATTGCTATTATTGGTATTGCCTTATTATTGGGGTATTTGTTACGATTTGACTGTTGGAGGCGTTTGTTGAAAGTTTAAAGTGTATTTGTTGAGATTTTAGAGGGACACAGCTGACAGGCTGGCGACTTGACTTGGGTTGCCCCTGTGTGTTCGATTGCTTTTGCTGATTCCGTATTTGCTGGTTTTTCTTGTCTCTGGTTGCCTGGAGTGATATTCGGACATCATGGTGAGACCAAAATCATCCTCTAGGTCTAGAGTGTGAGAACCCGTAATTTTTTTCCATTTTCTAGGTTTTATTCGGGTTATTGGCATGTTTTCTGCATTTTCTTTATTCAGAAAGTTTCTAGATAATTTTTATGAGTAAATATAGTTTTTAGGTGAGTTTTCTAGTATTGGTTAGTTTTTAAGAAATTAAGAGCGCATACCGGACGTGGGACCCACTAGGGCGAAAAGTTCAGAAAAATTCGGCCAACTAGGTTAAGTTTTGGACACTAGGTTTAAATTATCGGGTGCTAAGAGATAATTAGAGGTTACCCAAGTGGATTGGTGTGAGAGGGAACAAAGTGATAGCTATGCATTTAATGAAGTGACAAGTGTCACTTAGAGATTGGTTGTACTTTATGACTACTATTCACCTTTTACCATTTGACCAAATAAATCAAAAAAATTACCAAAAAATTACCATTTTCTTCTTCTTCTTGGCCGGCCACCTCAAGCAAAAAGAAAGGGAAAAGCTCTTGAAATACTTGCTTCTATCTTGCTCAAATTCAACAAATCAACCATTTGATCTTGCATTTGTTCCATAAAACCCCTTCACTTAGTGATTGTGAGGTGTTTAGTGGAGTTGTTTGGAAGGCTAAGGTGATTAGTTGCTCCCTCTCTTGTGTTGCTAAGGTGAGTAGTGAAGGAACCCCTCTCCTCCATCTAATGATGTTTAATTCATGATTTGTGGTAGTTTAAGATGTAATTTTATGGATTATATCTTGATTTTGGTTGAATTGGTGAAGTTTTATAATTATTGGTGATTTTTCTGTTTTCATATGATTATTATTATGTGATCATGTATGATGATTGGAAATGATACTTAAGGAAGCTAGAAGGTGGAAAAAGTGGGTAATTGCAGGAAATTTCTGTTTTGGAAGAAAGTTGGAAAGTTAGGGTTTCATATTCTTACATTCTGCCCGGCACAGTACCTCATAGTTAGAGGCCGAATTGGCCTTGGGTTAAAACATGAAAGTTGTAGGGAATGATATTTTAGATAGGCCTACAAAATTTCAGATCAATCGGAGCAACGTAGCCTGTGAAAAGACTGAATTACCCCTGCTGCCCTGGTTTCACCCGAATTTGATAATTGCGTCTATAATTGGTTATTTTGGTTGGGAATACTTCAGAATTGATTGTTGAGGTCCTATGATGAATTTTATCCGTGTATCTTAGCTTTCGTATGGCTTTGGAATTACTTGATTTGGACTTAGGTAGCCTGACTTATGATGTTTGAACCAGAATGCAGTTTGTGAACCTATTTTTACGGTTCTGGTGTAGTATATTGCATTTTTGACCTGGTTACACTCGAAACTGGACAGAGTAACCTTCTTCAACATTGTATCCCTATCTCTTAGCTTCGAAACGGTGTATCTTGTACCTCCATCCGATAATCGTAGTGCCAATGGTGCCAAAACCACAAACTGATGTCAAAAACTATTTTTTTGGGTTAGAACTTAATGCCATTTCCGGATTTTCCTGGTTTACTCTAGTGCTTATACATTCTAGTGGAACCTTATTTTGGTGGTATTTGGCATTGGTTTATGACTTGTAATCGAGTCTTATTGTGCTTATTTGAATATTTTAGGGCGTGACGTTGAGTAAAGACGCTCTTTGGGCTGAAGTTTACGAAATTCCACTTGCTTGCTTGGTGAGTGTACCACTCACTTGTTGTTTACAATGTGGCTTTGGTATATGTGAACTTGATGCCTAGAAGGCTTATTTGCTCCGTTGAAATTAATTGAGTGAGGGTGTACTTGATCGCCCTCACCCATTTGGTATCTCATATGACTGTCTACTGTTTTACTGTAATGATTGAATGATACATGAAATACTGAATTGGTTCATGAATTTGGTGTCGCTTGGACGAGTATCCAACGACCATTACTGATACGACTGAGCTCAACCCCATTGGTAGTCGATTGGATCGAGCTGGCGAGGGCTTGGTCGTGAAAATTGACGAGCCATGGGGACTGTTATATGGAATCTTGTAGTAGTGAGACTCTTGATTCCGGTATACTCGAGTATTACCAAATTTCTACTGTTTGGAGTTCGGGCCCAGTAGGGGTATGTTGGGTGGAAGGAATGGAAGTAAAGTGGAGCCTACGGTTGGTTACTCTTAAACATTGACGGAGGGTCAATGAGGTTCGATCAAGAATGCAAACGAGGAAAAGGGCTCTTGAGAGCCGCCCGTATCCTTTTATCACCACTATTGATGTGTGCCTTTGCTTACTTTTGATGAATTGGAATGAAAAGTTTTCTGCTTATGTGAACTTTGCTGCTTGAGTGGTATTATCTCACTGGGCGTAAGCTCACTCTATTCTCTTTTGTTTTCCTTACAGGAAAATAAATACTTTTGGACTGGATTTGATAGTTGGTTGCCGAATTGAGCTAGATGGACATATCTTTTGTATAGCTCCTTGATTGAAACCCTAAATGTACTTTTGGGTCCGTTTCTCTTTTGATTTGGCAAACCGTACATGTATCCACTTTTGAATAACGTTTTGTATGCCACTTTGGATTGTATATGCTTAATTTCAACATGTAAATATTTGCTTGATGTTTGGTTGAGTTTTGACGTGTCGGTTACTGTGACGGCCCCACCTCCCCCTAAGGCGAACCAGAGGGTTCGGCGGGTCGCCTGCCCAGCTCTCGCCAGGACTACGGATCAGATTAGAGCTATCTATTGCGATCCGGAACTTACAAACGAGCGTAAACAGGTCAAAATGGTAAAATAACCCAAAATAAAATGAGATGAAATCCGGAGCCGGCCATGAATAGTAACCGACCCGTCAGAACCCAACCGAAATAGCTAACAAACATTTTCATCTGATCTTTAGCGTTTACAAATCAAAATGACATACAAAAGCTTTCAAAAGATAATACATATACACGGTTTGCCAAATCAAAAGAGAAACGCCCCAAAAGTACACTTAGGGTTTTAATACATGAGCTATACAAAAGATATGTTCAACTAGCTCAAGTCGGCAACCGATTATCAAATCCAGTCCAAAAGTATTTATTTTTCTTGTAAGGAAAACAAAAGGAACAGAACGGGGTGAGCTTGCGCTCAATGAGGTACCAAACAGATAGCATTAAAATCATGGCATTTCACATTTAACAACTCAGTTACACATGTCAGATGTAAAGCAAAGGAACCAATGATTCAAATCAGAAGGATACGGGTGGCTCTCAAGAGCCCTTTTCCTCGTTTAAATTCTTGATCAGGTCTCATTGACTCTCCGTCAATGTCTGAAAAGTAACCAACCGTAGACTCCTCTTAACTTCCATTCCCTTCCTCCTAACATTCCTCAACCGTGAAAGCTAGGCGAACTAGGGACCATTCAGAAGTAGAAATGTAGTATATAGTTTCTAGTAGTAGAGTGACCTCTTAATGATAACTACTAGCGAGGGCGTAGCTACTAATATTACTGATGCTCCTTTACCACCTTTATCAGGCTTTCCTTTAGGTGGTTCAGCAAGGGCACCGTCAAGAGCTAGATTTAGGGAAGTAGTTATGTCAGCAAGCTCAGGTGGTGACGAAGCCTAGGGGGTATTAGCATCCTTTCCAGCCCCTACCAGAAGCTGAACACAAAGATAATCTGTCAAGCTGGGGGTTGGGGCAAGCTATAGCCAATCTACAGGCCGAGTACCCAAAACTTGGACTTGGATATGCTTCTTCCTTGTGACCACTGACCTCATGTCAGCAATCCCTTTCTTTCGAGGGCCGAAAGCGCATACGAATTCTTCCTTGCGCTGCATTATCGTATAATAAGAGAAAGGCCAGTCACTTCGACTCCTTAAATAGTGGCAGCAGGTCTTTATCCTTCGCTTTGGGGTTTCGTTTACGTGGCATCTTCAGCCTAGGAAAGGGCGACCTTTAGTAAAGCATTTCCCCCGGAAATAGCCTTAGCTGGATTTCTTTCTTCGTAGAAAAGTGGCAACAAGCCTTCGTATAGGGCCAGGGCCGCTTAGCTGCATCCTTTAGCATCCTATGGGCCTAGGTCAGTCAACTTTATTTATTATTTAATATAATAATAATAGCAAGGGCGACCTTCTTCGTTCTACCACTTTTGGTCTCCTGCCCCGGGGCTTAGGAGCTCGTAGCACTCTTCTTTTATCTTATCTCTTTAAACGACTAAGCCAGAAAGAGCAAAGGAAGATCCAATTTTCAATGAAATGCGGGAAAGGACTAAGAAAAGCCAGGCGAGGGGCTTTCAAAAGAGTAGTCTCTTTCATGGGCTAAGCGAAGTTGTCATCGTAGTCGTAGTAGTTGTTCGGAAGCTGGGTCTTGGTTCTCTGTATCGTCTGTCCGTATATCACGTAGTTGTAGCGAAGCGGGGTGCAGGTGTTGGGTGCCCAGATATGATAGCGGGTAACGTAGCTAGCTTGCAAAAGAACTAATGCACTGAGACTGATGGAATGATGCCCGTGCTGGTATGTTCCACTGCTTCTACTGGCCATGCAATTCGATATCAATAATAGACCGGACTTTTTTCAGTTGAAAAAGCCTTTCTTTAGTTGCGTACTAGTAAGCAAGCCCTATTGTCGATCAGCACCACTTTGTGGATCTCAAATCCATCCTTAAAAACCGTGATGTATATAGGGGCTCCACATGTGGAATTTTGATTCCAGATGTATCCTCCTGTGTAAATGTTATTGGTTGCGGCGCTGTTACTAACCCTTTCTATTCTCTAATTCAAAGAAGAAAGGAAGGGGATAAAAAAAGAAACAAATAAAGTCCTAATCCTAATAGTTAACGTTCCTACTGCTCCGGAGGATAGGAAAAGAATCAAACAAGACAAAACAAGAGGATGGACTACGAAGTGTATCGATCTAGTGGTGTTTAATGATAGAGATTGGGAAAGACTCCCGAGGTTGCAAGCGAAAGCCTGACGGAGCAAGGAAGCTATTGGCTATAGCTTCTGAAGCGTAGGGACCACTCGCTAGATCAAGGAAGCCATGGGATGATGGCTTCCGAAGAGCTAGTACCTTTTTCTGTGTTTTTATTTTGATTTTGACCTCTGCCTTTCAATCTTTATTCGATCTAGAGGCCTTTCGCTTCTCCCTTTATGAAATATACTCTTTAGGGGAACAACCCGATACAGTTAAGGGTAAGAAGCTCTAGCGGAAGCATTGGATTCACTCCTCTCCTTACAGTCGAGCTTCTTCCCCGTAACTGATTCTATAGGCAAAAGGCCACTTTATTTAATATAGGCAAAGGTGTCGATTTTTCTCTTTGCCAATAAGAGTAAGAGATTTCAGATTTCTTTTTTTGGCATTGGCATCTGAAGTGTCTGAAAGAACATGATAATATAGTTATCGGTCAAAAGCCGATTCCAATTCCTATAGTAAGGAAAAATGTAGACGGGGTGTCAATGCCCGGTACTCTGCTTTCCTTTCGGGAGCTAAAGGAGTAAGAAGTCCGATCAGCGTCTTCAAGAGCATGATTCTATAGTCAAGCATTTAAGAGGGCAAAAGGTCTGATGAAGTTGTGCAACTGACCTCTATCCTTTGAGAACGATGTCAAGGCCTTGAAAGGCCCTTTATGGCTAATGCTGCATCCGAAGCTAGGAAAAGGGCGCCCTTGACTACGTCTTTTCTTTCTTTCTCATTGCCATCTTCCGCGTCTGAAATAAGACAATAATCCTTGGAAAGGTCACAAGTCCCCAAGGGAAGGAAGTCGTGGGATATTCAAGAAAAGCATCCTAAGCGAATTCATTGTCTAGGGAAGTTTCTCTTTTGGGGGCTGCCTATCGGTACTCCCTAGAACTGAACACATACCTATTCGATCTAATGGTGCGAGGTCATAAGCCAACCAAAAAGTCTTTCAATTGGGCATTACTCAAAAGCTTGATTGACCAGCTAGAAATAGGAAGAAAATCCCAATAAGGAAAGCCATTAAGCAAGCCAGCAGGCAAATAAGCGAGAAAAGTCGCTAGAAAGGGAGGAGAGATTGATAAGATTACCTCAAAAAATGGATTCGGTAGAGGATGCATCTCTCAAAGGCAGCTTTTGAAGTCTTATCTTATGTTCCGGAAGGTCGAAGACTTCAAAACTATGTTTGTATGACCCTCATCCCATTCTTTGCTCTCAAAGGCGGCAGGTGGCAGCAGAGAGAATCCTTTCCTGGCTGGCAGGAGTGGTATCAAAGACTGGTTTTTCCATATCTGTGTGTGGTCCAGGTCATGAAATATCTGGACAGGAAAATCCATTCCGTCCGGAGAGGCAGGAATCTAGAACCACTGAACTTCACTGGCCTTGACAGAGGTTTTAAGAGCTTTGGACTTCCGGTTTGAGGCACCGAACAACTTCTAGGCGGGTAGCCGTCCTTTATTGTTAGATCGAGCACCTACCAACCGGGCGTACAAGCCTTTCAACCTATTCATTCATCCATTCCTTCTGGTGGAAGGACATGCCATTTGTTCACATCCAGAAGTTCGTAGGGGATCTAATGCGGAACCTTGAGGGAGATCGCTTCCTCCCTGTAAGCTCAAGCAGGAACTCGTTCACCTCTCCTCGCCAGCTATCGCCCTTGACCCATGCTTCTTAGACTTTCGGTCAATGATCGAGTCTGTAAATAGGTCCAGTTCTAAGGGTCCCAAGAAGGGGCGGGGAAGCACGATCTGTGGAGCGCTGAGAGTTCCGGGTTTGTCTCCTGTAGTTCTGGGCTTAGCCTTTTAGCTTGGAACTAGTCTTAGCATAGTATGACAGAACCATTAGCATTAAGGGGCTCCCCTCCCCTTTCTCTAATATAGGAAAGCGGCCCTAGGTATTCTCTACCTACCCACCTGTGTCGGTTTCGGGGGAAGGTACCTTTTTGTTTACAGTCCTTCGAGCTTTTCCTGGGAGTATGGCGTGGGTTACTTCAGCGCCGTAGCGCCTGGTACTCGAACATTGGCTCGAGGCATTTTCTCTACCCCTTCTTACCCTGAAAAAGCAGGGGCACCTTACGTTCTTGAACCGATAACCATCTTTCGGCTAACCTAGCCTCCTCCGTCCCTCGGGACCGACAAACGGTAGTACAGGAATATTCACCTGTTGTCCATCGACTACGCCTTTCGGCCTGATATCTTACTTAAGAGAATCTCGAGATTCTGTTCAGTTTGTGGGCAGCTATGCCGAAATGAGGCATGAAGGAAGACTGCGCGATAGCAAGCAAAAAGACAGCAAATCAAGCTAATGGTGGTAGCATAGCCTGTTCCAGTACAGGTAGGTTAGGTAAAGAGCGCCTTCAGGCAATTACCGTAGGTAACCACTACCTGTTATTAGGGTATTAGGTACCTGCAAAGGCAAAAGAAAAGAAGAGGATTGGAACCCTTACCTTACCTATTTTTGAAGATAGGAAGATTCTATTATATAATAAGGGGGAGAAGGCTAAGTAAGCCTTGTCATAGAAAGAGCGAGAGAGAAAGGCGTTATAACCCATCAAATCCACTATTTCCCCCTTTCCTGTTATGAATGCGGCTTGCTACGACTATTTTTCTTTACTATTTATTATAGCGTTGTCAAGTTTGCTTGGTCCGGTTCATGTGGAGATGCCGGTGACGAGTGGGGTATGGCAGACAGGTAAGGTATCTGACAGGGGCCTTCCTTTCTTGCTTGCATAAGAACTCCACCGGACTTAAAGATTTAAGTACCCCAAAAGCGGCTTTTCCTTAAGAGCTGAGGGGCTATAGTGCTAAGTCTTTGGAAGTCATAGAAATAGGAAAAGAAAGAGTTACTTGTGATGGGTTTAAGGCCTATCTATCCAAAGCTTGAAATATCTTAATTTCTTGCCTAAGAGTAGCTATAGTAGGATCGATCTGTAGCTGGTAGTCGGTGGATGCGCTAATGGTAGGTGCGCGAATAAGAGTGGTTGGTAGAAAGAGGATGGCACAGTCAGGCATGAAAAGGTCGACTCTTATCCGAGCAAGGGTTTTCGGGTAAGCACAAGGGCAGAGAGGAATGGGCTTAGCGGTTGGGGTATGCAAGTTAGGACTTCTTTGTTTTTGTAGCACGGGTCGACGCGTAGTCTCGTAACGACTCTTTTCCGGATACAGCACGAGAAAAAAAGACCCATAAGTCATTGTACCATCTTTCAGGTAGAAAGAAAAAATTCCCAAATGACGGAGTTCAAATCTCAGTCACTAGCTTATGAGTAATATGCTTAACACTAGCTTGTCGAACATACAACTACTTGCTTTAAACTCTCTCAGTGGAGTCTCTAAGCAACAAGACAATCAATGTAAATACAGACCTCACCACTACTACCGGCAGGCCGTACGAAGATCTTGGTTTCATAGTCAAAGGTAGGAACTGTGAAAAGAGTTCCAGACTCTCTCCCGCATACCTCTCTTTATGGGTTTATCTGCCTGCCCAAGGGTTAAAGACAGATTGTTCATATCAGTCATTTGGCACCTTTGGAAGTCCAGAAACATGCTCATTTTTGAAGGCCAAGTTTGAAAGGTATAATCTTCCTACTAACAAGGCGAATCCATCAGAAAAAAAGAAGGAATGGAAGTGTTGTGACATCCTATACCACCTAGATGCTTCCCATATCTAAGAAGAAAAACCTCTAATAGGCGCTTGCTTTCTGGACCTTGTCTAAGCCCTGCCCTTTTTTTATCTTTCGTCTAAGCGCTTTGAATAGCCTCGTTTAGGGCTTCTCCTTTTGACTTTACAGGGGGAAGAAAGTCAGCGAGCAAGGTGCGTAGCCTTAGATGATTGAAAGAAGTGAACAGGAACATTCCTTTTCAAAGCAAGCCTACCGGGTAAAGAGTTGAAAGTGAAAGGTCCTCCTCGGAAGAGGTAATCTTTCTCTAGAATAAAGTAAAGGATCTAGTTTAGACATAATCATTCACATCTGGTTCTTCCCCCCCAAATCCGTAATCTCATATGTTTCCCCCAGTTATTGTTCACTAGGTAGTCTCCATCTCAGTAGTCCCTTTTTATCGAGCCGCAGTAGTCTAGTATGATGGCATAGCTTCGGCCTAAAAGCGAGCCTTGTGAATCTCTTCCTATAGAGCCAATGGAAGTTGGAGTTTCTTTCGATGTGACCAGGCCTTTTCGATGCATTGTCAGACTGATCGTTTCGCTCAAGCATCCCTGCGAACTACTTTTTTTTTGAAAGCAGAATGATTGAAATTGAAAACAGTAGCAATCAAGACAAGCAGAAAGAGAAAAGATAGCTTTCCCAGGACATAGATAGATTGATTTCTCTTACAGTTCTAGTTCTTTCAGAACCTCTCACTTCGTTCGAGCGTCTTCAAACCTACGTCTTTAAAAAAGAATGACCCTATTCTCAAATCCTGCCTTCTTGGCTTGTTTCATTCTGAATTCCATCAATTTTCCCAAGCCCTTCAAATACCTTTGATTCGAAGACGCATCTCATCTCTTCGGGAAGCTAACAAATAAATCAAGCTTTTGGCCTCCTTCCCTCTCCGTTCTTTCTTCTTGAGAATGCCTGACTAAAGCGCCAATACTTAGTAAACCACCGACGACGGATACCTTGGCATATGGAAGAGGGTCAAGAGCTTCTTCTTTTTAATCTAAAACAAATCCATGCCATTTTGAAAGTCCTGACGTGAGAGCTCGTTTGTTAGGTCGATCATATGAGCAATCGTTGTTTGTTGAGTCTCATGTTGATGCCAGACAGATTCTGTAAGCTCTCTTACCGACGTCCATGCTGGTGGCAACTGAAGACCAGTTGCATCCATGTTATTAGAGACTTTAGAGCATAACTCACTGATCACCACGGATTCCAAAGCTACGAAGTAACTCTTTCTATTTTGCATGATTCTTAGTTACTGAGAAAAAATCATTCCCTCCAGTTAACTCCGTCAAGCCTGTAGAGTTGTTTTGAAGTATATAGAAAGAACTTTTTTGGTTGTTGACCAACTACAAGCATGGGAGAAAGAAAGATGCATAAAGAAAGAAGTCAAGCTCGACAACAACAAGAGAAAGGTCAGTCACAGAACAAAAACTTTCTTTCGCATGTCTTGTCAGAGACGATTCGATTCACAATTCAACAAACGCTACCACTTTCTCTATCTTTAGAGACGAAATTTCCCAAGCTTACCTCTTTCTTTAATGAGGAATGGGGAACTAAGGAGGTGTCGCGCCATCAGTGAGCTCGAACACCACTCTACGCAATTTTCGTTTAACCCATTCGTTCACAGCTTCGATTGATGGATCAATGCCTTCAACTCGTAAACCTCGTTAGCTCCTAAACTCGCTTTTGTTCAATTATAAAAAAAATCACCACTTTAATGAAGATTTATAGCATCATTCAAGTAAATACAGATTAAGATTGTAGAAACATGAGCTTGTAATATAGCTACACCTAATTCCGGACCGGTTAATGCAAGAACTATAAATAAAGGACCAAGAGCCCCTATGAAATATACAAGGCTATTCATACATAGCATAGTCCAAGTGAACCCACTTAAAATCTTTACTGAACTATGACCGGCCATCATATTAGCAAATAAACGTATTCCTGAGCTTAATGCGCGAAAACAATGAGGGATTAGCTCAAGGAGTACTAAAAAAGGTGCTAACGGCAGTGGGACTCCTGCGGGTAAGAAAAAGCTTAAAAAATGAAGCCTATTTCTTTGAAATCCCACTATAGTAATGCCAATAAAAAGAGAAAATGAGAGACCCAAAGTAATGAGAAAATGACTTGTCACTGTGAAGCTATAAGGTATCATACCCTGGGGATTACGAAATAACAAAAAAGTCAAAGTGACCGAGATGCAAGGGAAAAACTTTTGTTTCACATTTCCGGAAACCCCGCCTATTTGTTCGTTTACCAGGTTCAGCACGAAAGAATAAAGAAGCTCCACCAAAGATTGCCAAGCATTTGGTACTGACTTTCCTCCTCCCTTTTTAGTAACAAAATGAACTAGAAGTAGGACCAAACTGAGAGTTAGCAGCATAAACAAAGAGGGATTTGTGAATGAGAAATACAAGTCCCTAATATTCATAGGAATCAATGGGACAATGGAAAATTGATCAAGCGGGCTAAGCAATTCTATCATATCTTCAGAATAGATTAGTTCCGCTTCTTGCTCAAAAAATGAAGAAAGACTTGTCAGAAATCGCCGGTTGGGTTGGTTCAACCAAGAAAAGATTGGAGTCTTTGGGCATTGCTTGGGTCGAGTTAAGTAAAGACTGACTACCTAGCAAGGGCTGCGCGTTAGCGCATTCAATTCCATGATCAAGCAATACGAATTTCTTTTCATATTCTTTTCTTTCATTTTAAATTGAAGCAATTTCTATCAATTTTCTCCTTGATCGAACATGTAACAGAGGTGAACCAGGTTCGAGTCAGGCTATACTATACTCTATTTCACGATGGACAGAATGAGGGGGACTATTGATCCAAAGATGTTGGAATGCACAGGATTTAACCTCTGGTTGTAAATGTCAAAGAGCTATCAGCCTTACAGGAAAATGTCGGGCGAGGATCAACCTTCTATGCCTCGGCGGCTGACGATGAAGCCCAGGAGCGAACGACGATAGGGAGAGGTTCTGCAAGAACGACCAACGGGAGAGGGCGGAGGCGCTCGACTGAAAGGAGAGGAGATGGAAGGCCAGATGAAACTCCGAAGGCGCACTTCTTGGGATTTAACCGGAGCTCGTCTCAACCGGTCAAACACCATTTGTTGAACTCGCGAGGTGATCTTCGCGCGAACCAGAATCTCATCTACGTAGTCTTCCATCTCTACATGCATCATGTCATGGAAGATGGTTGTCATAGCCCTACAAGTGGTAGGTTGCCTCGGCATTTTGAAATCCGAACGGCATGACTTGGTAACACCATTGCGTGATGAAGGAGGTCTTTGTTTGTATCGAATGGGAAGGATGGAAGAGGTAAAGAGAGTCAGAGCCCTAAAGTCAAGGCAGGCCTTAGCAGTCGAGCTAGCTACCCTATGTCGAGCTGCTACGCACCATCTATCGCCACCACAGTCCAGTATATGAGAGTTAGCTAAGCCTTGATAGCTCAATCTTTCTACACTGTAAAGAAGGAAACATAGTTAGAGACTGACGAACATAGGCTAGAGCCAGCCCTTAGCTTAGCCTTGCGCAGATGGTATATGAGTAGTTTACGTATCGTGATGTAGATGCTGACTTAACGTTGAATGGTATTAGCTTGACTGAATAAAGAGATATGTGGATCACGCAATGCAAGAAAGAACTCTCTTCTATGTCGCTTCACTTCAACAGTCTATTTCTTGCCAGATGGTGTAGGTAACGTAGCCAGCTTGTAGAGGCATAGTACATTTTCTTTCTCTAATTAGACTTTAAAGAAAATTCGTTATCTTTCTTGAATTCATTGTCTTTCTTGCCCAAAGCATAGTCCTTGCTTGCGGGCTTTCACTGCTTAGGTGATTAAGAAGGCTCCGTCTTTCTCTTCTGAAGAAGATATGGCCTTCGCGTAAGATAAGGCAGCTGACCAAAGAGAGTATGCCTAGTGGAAGCCGTAGTGCAGATATGGTTGATTGTACTTGCTAACATCTCTTCCTCTACGAGTACTATCTAAATAGCTTTTGAGTTCACTAACTAGGACTTTATTGTATAACTAATACGCTAATGTAACGTAGCGCAGTGGAGAATGCTAGTGAATGAGTAAGGGAGCCTCTGGCTTCGAGCTGTACTTTTTTCGCTATGTTTCAGTTCATTTTCTTGTCTTTCTCTCGCCTTACATACATGTATAGAAGCAACACAGCGTAAAACATCTTGCTGCCGTAATCCCGTTAGTCGTTGGTTAGCTCAATGCCGTAAACAGTCTTTAGCTTCCAAATTGACTACTTGACTAACTTAATTACAGTTGGCTGTATTCGAAGTCATAGGTATTCGACAGACTAGATTGAGACTATGTGCACGAATAGCTTTGTGTGGTAAGAGAGGGAAGCGAAGCTTGTTAGAACCATAAAGATGTAGCTGACCAAGCCAGTCAGTTCATGAGCCCGGGGTAGATGCTCTAGCCACTTCCTTCCTAACTCCCTTCGCTATGTGGAAGGTAATAAGCTAGCTAGTTAGATTTTAGTAGCAACTAATACACTAAAACACTATGAAAGCTTTCAAAAAAGATCCCAAGCCTTCGGTGAGAGCATTCCACCAACCAAACAAAGAGCGATGGACACAGAGAGATGTAGGTTGAGAGGGGAAAACATCTTCTTTGAATTGAAAGGAAAGAGGGATTGGAGTTCTTCCTGCACGTCTTCTTTCCTCCAGCATGCATGAGTTACAGCTTCACAGTAGGATTTAGGAAAAACTTTCGAATAAATGAAAGAAAGAAATGCACAATGTTCAGCCTTCCTTTACTAACCTACGGTAAGGAAATAGAAAGATCAACTATTGAACTAGGTTCAATTCTTCCCATGGTTTCAAGAGGGTTGCCTTTCTGGCTCCGTGCATACTGGGATGAATCTGGTGTTTTCGATTCTCAGGTAAGGGACCCTGGTGCCCCCGCTCGTTGGAGCTGCACTTGCGACACCAGAGGTTTATCCGACCTAATCTATCACCAAGACTCCATCCATCTCATACTGGTCTCCTTCAGCTCTACCAAACAGCCTCAAAACGAAAAAGGAAGAAATAGTTGTAGAGGATTAGTCAGTCTATCGACTACCTTGAGGGAATGCCCAAGGAAAATCCAGGGACCGTCCAAACATACAAAGATCTAATTCTCAAAGAACTCAACCTAGCCAAGAAAGAGAGCACTTCCTATTCCTGTCAATAGAGGACTGAGCTTACTGCCTGAGATTGCTTTTATAAAAGCCGATTTCCGCTCTAAGCTCTCCTATTCTTTCTGGCCTTCTGCTAAACCCTTCAAGTGGATGAAGAAAGATTCCTTTCGGTATCGGTAAGCGAATAGGCCTAAGAGAAAGGGTCTATTTGATCTAGGGCTAAGGGCGGAGCAAGGGTGAAGGAGTAGAATTAGAATACCGTTGAGGTGACTAAGCATCCATTCCATATAAGATAAGTTTAGGGAGCTCTAAGCCCAGTTGAAGCTAAAAGCTAGGATTGGCATTTCACAGATAAGCTAGCAAAGGCTTGTGTTTCATGTTGGGCCCCTATTCATCGAGGTTCTGAAAGAATTGACGTATAGGTAGCGGAAGGCACAGTCCCAGTTTCAGGCTCAGGGACAGTTGCAGTTGAAGGTGAAGGCAAGCCTGTAAGTCATAGAGGTATGTAATCATATCTCTTGGCCTGTGCTCACGAAAGGGCAGGTATGAGGAAAGGGAGAGGCAAGCCTGGTCTCTCGACTGAAAGGAAAGGAGAGGAAGCGAAGAAGGGGGCCTGAACTACGAAATCGCACACTCTCGAAGACTCGAGTGCCTATGGCATCAGCTTGGTGAGTCTCCCTTTTTATACTCACCCGCCTAGAATAGAATGACATTTCACCAGAATCTTTGGGCAGGAGGCTTCGGTCATACTACGACTCGGGCACTCACTCTCTCTCCTGAGCTTGAAAGAGAGACCTAGGTGTCAAAGGCACTTTTCTTGCTTAATATAACAAGTGAAAAAAGGAATCCAGTGCGTGACTTCCATTTATCTTAGTAGGGGTGAGTTCACTCGGGTCTGGCACTTGAAGGTGGGCTAAAAACCAAAGGCAGCGAAATAGAAAGAAAGGTTACGTCAAACTTAAGCCTTTGGAAGGAGCTTAAGGCTAATCAAATTCTTGTTCATAAGCACTGACTTACCAAGGACGTTAATATATCTTCAAAACCACATGAGATAGGCACATACATCTTTTGCCATCAGTTATAAACGATGGAGCGGGAATATGACTGAAAGATGGTATAGGTCCACAATGGAAAGACTAAATCCAAGTAAGCTTTGTTAGGGCCTTATAGCCTTTCCCCGTGGAAGTACGATTTTATTTGGTGAAAGGATAGCAGTCAAGCCACAAGAGAAGAGTCAAATCGACGCTTCCAAGATACAACCTAAAAGAGTAGGGAGTTCGGTCAGAGACTAGAAAAGTACGAGTGCCTTTGACACCCCAGTCTTTTTCTGAAGTTCCTGATAGATTACTGTCAAATAGCTTCTTCTGCCGCTTCATTGGTTGATCGGCATACGAAGGTGTCAGCACTAAGAAAGCAAATCGGACAATAACAAGAGATCAGTACTAAGTTAGAAGCAAACTAAGCATCAGGCCCTAAGCCAACAAAATGGGCCGTCAGTGTCATCACTGAATCGGGTACATCTGGCTTGGTGGAAACGAGGTCCGCGTGTCAAAGAAGATCTCCGTTATTGAGTCCCCTCTAAGCAGGCTCAGGATATGGGCAGCGCATATGACAGGCCTTGCTTCTTATCTTAATAGAGTACCAGACTTCTCACACGGCTATATGACCAAAGATCAGGTCTCCGACCCTTAGCTACTTTGAAAGAACACATTTCACACTGAAAAGAAAAGCGCTTAACGATGCCATAGTCTGTACACGCCCGACTTATCCCTTATTCAGGATTGGTTATTTTCTCATACCGAAACGAACTTAGTTTCTCTAATTCCAACCGGAGCGATGTTGGGAACTTGCACTCCTGATAACAAAAGAAAAACCTTCTGCTGTGAAGCGTATCTATTTGTTGGTTGATTGGCTTGTGGTGCTGCTCTAACCACGCTGTGGAGTTGAACCACTGCTGCTTCGCGCCTTACCTTTCGTGGTGAAATTCCACTTCCCTTTTTCATAGCTATTATGGAGGAACCGCTGAGAGCAATAGCAGAGTGACCTGAGTTGGAAAACGAAGAAGGAAAGATCGTATTGGTTTGTCACTTCATCACCTTGGCCTAACGCAATTCTCACTTAGAAGTGGTCTTCGCCAAGCGATCAAATATTTGTTTGTCTGAGCTAGCCGGTGTGCTACTCTACTCTAAGAGTCGGAGAGGTTGATCCGCTTGTTATCGAAGAACGGATTATGAGGTTAGAACACCAGGCGGAGCTTTTAAGGATCAGCCCTTACGCGTTCGCCCTTCTTCTCCTGAGCGTCAAATTACAGAGATTTCGACAATAACGAGCAAGGAGCGGATAAGGTATGGCGCATACAAACCTTCCCTTCAATGGGACTACCCCAACTGACTCATGTCAGTCAAAGGCCTCCCCGATATCATGAGACAGACAAAGGAAAGTAAGATTTACGTACTTTGAAAGGTTTCCAGCGTAAGATGTAGCAATGACCCTTTTTCATTTCACCCGGAGACATAAGACGAGTCAGTAAAGAATCATAAGGCAATGAAATTGCTAAAGCTTTCTCACATCACATTGAAAGAAAGAGTCGGGCGAGGGACTGGTCCGCGTTGGCCCTATCCGAAACTTCCCACTCTTAGGGTACTTGAGCTTTAGTTTCACCCATGGATCCTTCACATATCATAGGGCATTGACCTTTAGACGAGGTTCTGAAAGAACTGGCCCCTTAGCCAATCAGGTGAACAACATTCACTCGCTAAAAAAAAAAGACATCCTTCAGTGATACAGCAGTGAGACAGGCCTGGGAGCTACGGGGCACTAAGGTCCCTTTAGAGTCGTTTTTTTACATTCTCCGGGTAAACTTCACTACCAGCCAACATGCCGACAAAACATCAGGCAATGAAATTGCTAAGAGCGCATTCTGCCCAGAAATTATGTCTGCTTAAACATGAATAGGTCTGCCTGTCACCCATTTCTATATGCGAAATGGCGGGATGCTAACTCGATTCGCCTTGTCGATATAGCGTTACAGAGCGCAAGTAAAGGCTCGCGATAACGCTTTTGTGGAACTAGGCTCTCTTAAGATCGTGCGAAAGAGTGATTCTGTACCGAGAAGATTGGCATGAGATCGAGTGAGGAGCGTAGCCACTTGTATTTACGACCAATAACTGCACATTGGAGCGCTTTCTCGAGAATTGTCATTATTGGCTTGAAACCAAGACCCTTTCGCTTCAACTGTTCTGTCTATAGGTTCGATAGTTGTCTCTGTATCTCGACCGTTGATTGTGACCTGGAAACTCTGGTCTCGCTTCGATGGTTACTGGTTGTTTGAATCTCTCCTCTTCTTTTCTTTCGAGTGCTCTAAAGAGAGTGAGCGACCTACTAGTAGCTAGGAGATCGAAGAGCTATTATCTTCGTCACGACCTAAGCCCTATTCTTTCTTTCATAGCCAGTCGTCTCCTCTCCCTCCCTATAGGTAGGCTATAGGAGAGTGCGGATGCATTCCTTCAATTGACTCGATTGGTCAACTAATCCATGAATGGTACGAGTACTCAGACAGTCTGACTAGTCAATGAGTCTATACCTAGACTCTGACCATCTACAAGGACCTTCCCTAACAATTCTTCTAACCCGGCTCCTCCTAACTCATAGGGAAGACCAACTCGCTGCCCACCCGACCCATACGAGGGTGAAAGCGTAATTCAATAGTTAGGCATAAAAAGCTAGATGAATATGTTCATATTTGAAAAGAGCAAGAAGACGTTCCCAAACGTCTGCAAACCAAAGACCGGTCAGAGCAAGGTTTTCTTGCCTTCCCTAGGTCCGTTTTACGAAAGAGTCTGTCTACCTTTGAACCAGTTAGCTAACCCGCTACGTGCTGAATGTCAAGTGAGATGAGCTTTCCCTTTCCCAAGCATGTTGAGGAAAGAGATGTGGAACACGTAGCAAGTATGTCATAACCGCCTTTCCAGTGCCCAATCTTTCCCTGCTGAATATCAACTCGGTACAAACGGATATAATAGGCCTTTAGCTTTGCAATTTCAACTCAGTTCGATGGCCCGAAGCGGATGCTCATGGGCCCGTTGCCTGTTATGAATAGAACATATTCAAAGGCGAGACCGAATAATCAAAACAAAATCAAAGGCCCTACCCTAATGCTTGTCGTGGGATTACTTGATGTAATCGTAATCTTTGGTTCAGGCGAATCATTTGATAAAGAAAGAAGACCTGCGGTTATAGTGTATTCTTTTGGATAATAAATCTTCCGCTTCCATCTGCAGCTGCCGTATAAGAGAGTGAAAGAAGCCATTATACAAATAGCGCTTGGATTTCTCGTCTTTTGGTCTTTCATTGGGGTTGGGGAGGCTACTGCTGGAAGGAAAGGAAAAGGAATTTCCTCTATTATGGTCCATTTGGCAGATGATAGCTATATAGAAAGTCAAGAGGAAAAGGCATGACCAGAAGAATTGTGTGAAATAGGTGAATGGATCCAGTTGAAGCATGGATGGATGAGGAATTCTCGTCACGCTTTTTCATTCACGATTTTCTCTTCTAGATTCCTCGTCGATTCTTCCCCTCCTTCCTTCTTTCTTGAACATCTCACTTGGAAAGAAAGAAATGCATTCTTTTCGATCTTGTACCCGCTTGCTTCGCATAGCTTCGTAGCGGTACACTGAACAAAAAAAAATCTCGATTCAAAACCGAAAGAAATGAAAAATCAATGGCCGCGCAATCAGCGGGAGGCTTGATTGATCGTACTACATAAAAGACTGCTTGCTCGATTGCACTTTCTATATGTAGATGAAAGTGACGACTTGGTCGTTTATCGTCATTATATGATATTTCCTTGTGAAGCTTGACATTTTTGAATCATCGCAAAAAGAAGTAATCCAACCCACGGAATCGACTTGAATGGGCTATTTGAATCTATATGTGTGCGGCCAAGCAAGCTAGCCAATGCGAAGCGTTCTGTGATTATCTACAATATTATTAGATAGATATGTTCTTTTCTTCAATAGCGCACCAAATGCGCGCAAAGGCGGAGGGTAGGGTGGAAAGAGAAGTCAAGGTATCAGCATCAGCTAGAATAGATGGTGACGGATCTAAAATAGATAGTCAAGATGATTCACCACCAGATGACTTGCAGCAAGGGAAATGCTTTTTGCTCCCGATTATAACAGTGGGCCTCGCCCGTCTACTACTCGACCTTCAGTAACTACAGTTAGCAGGGACTGGGGATCCATCCAATCAAAATCCAATAGCTTACTGACTTGCTTGGGTCATCTAAGAGGTAAGGCTCCCCCGATCGACCCTAACTCTCATTCTAAAGAATTCTGGAACTAAAGGAGTTCCCTAGCCCTTCCAGTTTACATGCTGATCAATCTATGATGGCATTTTTCTTCCTCTCCGACATGTTACCTATTTCTAATAGTATCAAACGTAAACTTAATACTAACAAACGCCATACTAATATGAAAAGTTAATAGTAAACGAATGCCAACTCAAGGAAGAGGGCTACCCTCGGCTCCTTTTCTTGCTTGATTTCGTGATTCAACGTCAAAAAGTCGACGTGAGACACTATTCCCACAGCAGCAGCGAAGGTGGTATGGCATTGGTGTGTATATAAAGAAAAAGAAGAACTCCTCTCTTAGAGGCGCTCCGGAGGGAAACATTCTATTAAGCTGCTTCTATGCGTTATCGTTCCACTCGGAAGCCCTTCCCAGGACTTCCTTCATGTCACTTGTTTATCGCTGCATTCGGAAGCCTTACCTAAGACTTCCTTTGCGCATAGCTAAGTTGAAGGTCAAAACAAGGCCTTGATCACTAGAAAGGTCCCAACCAATGCTTTCGGGAAGCTCTATTTCTCTATCTTCTTTGCCAATAGAAAAGCTAGATAAAGGAGTTAGCTATTTGAGTCGAGCTAATAAAGCTATTTCTGTAGCACTGAGACTAGCAGGGGATTCAATAAAAAGTAATTCTTCTTCTTTGACGGCAGGAACACATTTTGACTTTCAGTTGAAAGATGCAAAGTCAAGAATATCATAAGTCAAGCAGTTTCTAAAGAAAAGATCGATGCCAGCTCCGCTTCCTTCTATAATTTTATTGGTAGGGCCTTCCACTGCGGGAACACGTTCTTCAAATTGAAAGCAAGAAAGACGAATGTCATTCGCGCGCTTACTTTACTACCCATTCTGGTCTAGTTCGCCGCTTCGAGGCGAGGATTACTCTTTCTTTTCTTTGCTATCTACGAACATCAAAAGATGTGGTATCTTACTTATCTTACCCTTATAGATTGGATCTTATTCAAATGAAAAGAATTTGGAACTTAAATATAGTAAGCAAGACGACCGCTCGCATGTACCTTTCCGAACCGTGTCTGCGTACCATAAAGACACTCTGTTTTATTATATATACAATGGGTTTACCGGGTACTTCTACTTAATACGACGAGCTTTGCCACAAAGTTTTCTTTCTTACTTATGCAGCCGCAGAGATTTACAGGGAAAGTGATGAAAAGGAAACCTTAAAAGGTTAAGAAGAAGTCTTACTGTGAGATAGAAGTGTAACATAATCACATAAAAAAAGGAAGAGAAGCACAAGCAGTACCACCTAGCCGCCTCCTACCCCGTTCAATAGAATGAATTTCACTCGTGAAGGTAAGAAGGCGAGGTTTTTTATTGATTATTGTAGTAGAAGTAAGAATCGATTCCAGGTTGGGTGACACTGTTTATTGATTGTCCCATGAGCTCTTGGGCTAGGATACGTTTTTTTAGCTTGAGACTTGATTATCTTAGAAGGGTTAGCTACGTCCCCTTGGGAACCATGAAGCAACTAACACCCTATCTTATACTCCGTACTATGAGATAGACATATTGCAAGAGAATCTGCAACCTTAACGGCCCCCGAGACTAGTGTCCTTACTGCGGTTCTTCCGACAACAGCTTCTTCTTTAACAACCGAGTCTGTAATAGCTGCACCTTCTTCTACTGCGGATTCTGATTCAATTGATATTACTTTCATGCCTTATCTAAGTGTGCTAGGCCACTCACCCTTCTCTTGAGCGCTTCATTGAGCATTTCTCTTGCCTATCCCGTCCTTACGCTACGCTATCCGACCTAGCCCTCTCTTCTCTCTCTTTGCTTTGTCCACGCGAAGATTTCTTTCCTTTCTTAGCCTATTTAATTAATGTGGTCATGTAATAGAATTCAATGGGAAGACCTCATAGTTGGACCCAGACTGCGATGGTAGTGAATGTGGCCCCAGCTCCCACAAATGAAGGCTTCCAAAGCCTTAGACTGAGATAGTACCACAAAGCAGGGGTTAAGAAAAATGACTCTATGGAAGTCCTCTCCCACTTGAAAGCTAAATAAGGATAAGAGGTGCCCCAAATCAATGCATTCCATTCTTAGCAGAGGTTCGCTTAATACAAGAAAAGGTAGTAGCCGGTACTGAAACTCCACTCGAGTAACCTAAGAGGATTTCTCACTCTCATCAATACTTTCTTTCAAAGTACTAACTGGCCGAGAAAGGAGGTCCTATTAACTAAAAAAGAGATTAGTGACAGCGACTAGAGCGGACTTTCTTTGCTGCCTACGTTTGCTTGTTTCCGGCCGTAGTGCGGCTTGCCCGATTTCCTCTTCATGGCTTTCTTTGTCAGAGCTTTCTATCGTTCCTTTTGAAGCCCGCTACAGGTTCCGGGGGAGCTTAGCCTGCATTGGGAGTCGAGCCACTTATTTCTTCATGATGGAAAGGATTCGAACACACCTTTACTCCATAGGATCACTTGCTTCATCATCTAAGCTAGGTGCTTTGAGAGACGCGGCTTCCCTTACGTGACCAGAAAAATGAGATGGAAGCAGAGGAGTCGCTGGAATGAAGTGGGAATGAAGTAATTGGAAACAAACATCCTGACTCGATTTCAAGAAGTGGGAATGGAATGGAACAGAAGCTCGGGGCCAGCTAGCTACTCTTGGAAATCCGAAGGTCCAACCTAATCTATCCCAAAAACCGTATCCCTTCGTGTCAACCAGCCAACCAAGAGCTATGAACCCTACTCGTATATCCGTATGTAAGGATCTCGAACCACCCGCACTCAATCCATCCCTTTTTTTCCAATGCTTTCAATCGCGGGCCAAGCTCCCAGCATTCCTATTAGCCCATGGGGAAGATATGCAATCCAGGCAGCAGTTGACGTGTATCCCACTCCAATCGCCCCCGCCTCCCGGTGAAGCAGTTCTCGTTCGAAAGGTCCAGTTGACAGAGAACAGCTAGGGGAGTCGAAGGTGAGTAAGCACACGACGTATCATCATCATTCAACCTGGCAGTATACCAGAGCAAGGCAGGCCCCTCTATTTAAATCTTTATCATAACAGACCTCAACGGATGGGCAGACCTAGCACAACTGAGAACGGGAATCCCATACTCCCCGGCTTGGAAAAGCAGTTTATTAGCTTCAAGCTCTCTTGCGAATTAGCCTGTCTCTACCTATAACTAAGTGGGTAATGACCCCCGGTGCTAGCTTTTATCCTCCACTCTTTAACTGGTCTAAAAAGTCTATTTTGGCTAAGTCAGCTTTCAAAAGGGGTATGCTTTTCTTTCGACCTAGGTAGTGAGCGGACTAACCCTAAAAAAGGGAGAGAGATTCAACCGCTAAAGAAAGCTAGCAAATCGATTTGAAGTCGGTTCGGGCCCTCCTAAAGAGGAGTTTCCCCTGCCAATTATTCAAACCTATTTAAAGCGGATAGGAGCTCTTTTCCTTTAGTCCACTCTAAATCTAACTCTTAAAAGTAACTCAATCTAGAGGATCAATCTGACATTTACAATTCAACTTATCGAAAACATTGAATTGCCTATATTGATGGTCAGAGATCAAGGGGAAGCTCTTTAGAAAAGTAACCTAGGAGGGATTTACCAACCGCATACAAAGAAAGCGTTCTGAAATCTATGGAATGAGGTAAAGGAAGGTCAATTCTGCCTACCTAAAGGGCAGAAGAACCAGACTCTTGATCTGAGTGGAAAGACTCCTCTTTCCAGATGTGACTAGAAAATTGCCCAAAAGAGGCATGTCGGCATCAGCGGAGTCAAGGGCTTTCATAGTATATAGTGCTTCCCCGATGATAGAAGGTCGAATCAAAGCGGCTGGGAAAAATCCCTATATTCTGACTGCCCATTCCTTTCCAGGGATCGAAAACTCTAACTCGAAATATCATAAGAAAAGAGCGCTCCGTCATGCAACCTTTCTCTTCTATACGATACCACCATTTTGCCAAGAGGATCGGTAACGATGAACATTTGTTCCCATCAAATGAAACTTCCTTCCTGCTTAAGGCACTAGTTCGGATGGAAACCCTGCTCAGGCGGGTGGCCTAGCTAATAAAGCTATCCCTCAGAATCATAAATAGCTGCATTCCTTTCTTTTCTTGCCTTTGAGGTGATTCCCTCCCCTCTCTCTACTACTCTCTCTCTGTCAACTAGGTATGGATCTCCAATGAATGGAACTAGAGCTGGAAATGGCTCTGGAATTGGTCAATGGCTAAGACCCGACTCTATCCCTCTTTATGGTTATCAAAATGGAATGAAATGGGAACCGGTGTCGGACGGTGGGCATGGTGGTGCAACGAGAGTCAGTGTGAAGTTTCCTGCTCTTCTAGTAAAGAAAGGGAGATTCTGCGCTAAGCCTTAAATTCTCCCAGTTCCTTCTTCAGTCGGTTGAGAACCTAGCTTCCGTCCTAGACCAATTAGTAGTCCTACTTTCTCATATGCAGTTGAAAGCTACGTCTTTTGAGGGCCCTAAGAAGTCGTTTTATGGGCATGTCATCTTCTAAAAGTCGGTCAGTTCCCCCTCTGTTCTACGAGTCTCCTATTGTTATGAAAAAAGGGGAAGCTAACTAAGGCATTTTGTCAGCTAAGACAACGAAGTCTACTAACTATTCAAAATCAAAATAAGAAAAAGAGAGCTTGAGATGCTCTAACAAGCAGCAGCCGCCTTAATTTAGATTATATCTATAAAGGAAGCAGAAAGCCTAATGTCTGAATGAAGGAGTTCTAGTATTGGGCGGAATGAAAGTGCATTGATACCAGGATCTGCAGAGGGACTCCTAGACTAGTTGTAGTTCTATTCGCTGGGACGGGGCATAGGATCCATCTAGCAGGAAGTTTTCCTGTTAGCCTTTGTGCTAAGATTCCGACTGTTAAGTAAGATCCTTGTTTTCCCTGATCGTAAGTCAAACCACTCTTTCCGCTCATTTAGCTAATCTCACTGCTTCAATTGCATACTTCTCTTTGCGAAGAAGTGTTGGAAGCTTTTTGTGATGCACAGCCCTACACTTTATGCAACTCTTTAGGGTAATAATGGCAATCGGACTCTTCTTTACTTTTAAAAAGTGTTTACCCTCAATTAGGAAAAGTAAATCATTCCCCCTACCCTTCCATTAAATGATTTTTCCTTCGTCACTGCCTTTCCCGTAGCTTGCTAGCAATCTATCTGTGAGTAAGCAAACTAGTGAGATCTCAAGGTTAAGATAGTTTGAAAACGGATTTCCTTTCGTAAACGTCAATTTCTTTTGTTTCATTTTCCTTGAATTCAAAGGGATTTCTTTCCCAAGGTTTTATCCCTAAATGCCCGCACTAGTCTCAGGGACATGCCCATTGAAGCGTGCCACTCCATTCAGACAGGGAAAGACATTTCGTTAAGGGTGCTTTACAACACTTTCACTTCTTTTTCCGTTGGGCGGAGTCAAGTGACCTCTTCACTCTACTCATGTTGATGTATCTGCTTCCTATCCCTTGAGATAGTGCCTACATGGTATAATTCTTCCTAAGAAGCCGAGCAAACGTAGCTCCTATTTCGGTTAACGAGTTGGTACTGCATAAAAGAGTATGGATTTCTTAATAGTTGGTTGTCTAGTTTCTAACTAATTAGCTCTCGACGAACCGCCTTATCCCTTTAAGGTAGGTGCTGTGCTGCTCTCTTCTTCACTTCCGAACTCAGAGATGGAGATATTACCACTAATTCAGTCTATTGGGCCTATGGGTGATATAGACTCTCCTTAGTCTTACCTCTAAGAAGAGAAGGAGGGAAGGCGCGGATTATACTCTATATACCGCATACACAAAGTGGAGGATTGGTGGGGCAGCAAAACGTTGTCCTCTTTCGGACTTATACGCGAGGAATATGCTTTCTTACATCGAGTTTCAGCTATGCCAAGAGATTACAACTTTGATACGGTCGGTTCCGGTTCCATTGGTACTTTTTAAGGAGAGGTCCCGAAACTGAACTAGTCAATTGATAGGATCATTCTACCCTACCGATTAGTTGTAAGCCAACCCCTCTAATCCAATGAGTCTACCCCTGCTCTTCTTTCCTGCTTGGGAATTAGAGTCAGGATATCTCGTAAAGTAAAAGCCTTCGGGAGTCACATTTTTCCGGTAAGTAAGTAAGTCTTTACTCCTTAGTCTGCCACTATCTTTCATTGTTGTAAACCGGCCTTTTTTAGGATCTTCTCGCCTTAACCAGTAAAAGGCTTATCCGCCGTTTTCTTCGCATTATCGTGAGCGGGTCTGGTGAACTACCCTTTCACTGGTTCTAGCTACTCTTTGATTTGAACCCTAGCTTAGCAGCACTCCCTCTTTTTAGGGGGATACTGCCTGTCTAATCTTTATTCTCCTTTTTGACAGACCTTACATACGCAATTCCTCGATTCATTAACGTGCAAGAGAAAGCGATCCACAAGAGGGTTCTTACGGCTTCAAGCAACTATCGATGTAGACTGATAACCTATTTTATAAGGTTTTATTTTAATATGTTTGATAATTTTTTCACATACTCGATTTACCTAGGAAGTCCTGAGAGAGCAACAACAGCTGGAATTTGACCGAGGGGCACTAATCCTTCAGACTTTCTCAATCCAGGTAACTCTTCCTCCATTACTGACTGACAAAGGGATCCAGGTAGCTCAGATCTAGCTAGGTTAGAAGGTTCGCTTGGTGTAATGTGTTAGGGATAGCTGAACAGAGCAGAACGACTTCTCGCTTTTGTGTGTATAGTATATAAATGGACATTGAAAGAAAGATAGATCAAGCCAAGCATTGAAGAAAGAACAAATATATTTACCTATAGGATAATCCTGTCTAGAAGACTCGAAACTAAACTCATATCGGAGCATGGAAAGATTACTGGATATAAAGCCTATGGTATCTATGCCTGCTCAAGTCAGCTATTCATTTCCAGGGAGTTAAGATCTCAGTTAGAAGGTTCAGTTCGCTAGCTTCGTTGTATGGAATGACCTGACTTACTTCAGGGAAGTTTTTGGTGACCTAAATTTCTTTCTCTACCGCACCAATGCGGGTGTACGCCCGAGCCGAATGTGATAAGCCAGTTTCCTGCAGGCAGTTCCAGCGTTATAAATGAGTCTCCTTAGCAGCTAGTTCCTTTTAAAGGAAAGGATAGCTGTTCAAGTCACAAGTGGAGAAGGCAGCCCCGTTAAGAAAGAGATTTAGCCCTGAGTGAACTAGTATCCTGTTTTGTCCTTAAAAGTAGCCCGTCTTGTCAAGGGAAGTCAGTACGCCATGAAAGCCAGCTCGGACTCGAGCAAAGCAAGGGAAGCCAGCGCGCCAAGCTAAGCAATCCCCGTGAATAATATTATTACCGAAGTAGTCCCGCCTGTCTATGTTGAAGTAGTTTTTCCTAGCCTCTCAATGAAGGGCTCCCCTACGGGAGACTGAAAAAAGATGAATTATTCGAACGGAAAGACGGCTAGAACGCCTTAGATCTACTTGAGAATGGGTATCTGCCGAAGTGGAAGAATGCCTTAGGCCGAGTAGAACCAATGATTTCACACTCGTAACCATCGAAAAGGGAAGCCGAAGAGCTCCAATCCCTTGATTTCGTAGCCATTGCCGGGGAAGAGTCAGAAGACAGCAGGTCGGGAGGAAGCCCCAGAGGTTGGTAAAAAAGTGTGGGAAAGCCCCTCGTTTGAGTATGCGCCATCCCCCTCACTTCCAGAAAGCCGTTGAGCGTATGTGTCGCCTGAGACTTTGGTAGAACATCCGGCTGCAGAAGGCATCTGGTTTGAAGACTTGTTCCGAAACCTGTAATCATCAGAATATGCAATTACCCGATCAGAATATACAAAACTGGATCCGGAAGGAATGTCATTAAGTGAAGGAGTCCTCGTAAGCGCATAGGCAAAAGAGCTTGGTGCTCGTTGTTCACCATTTGCTGTTACACATGGGCGAGACGAAGAAAAGCCCCCTCTATATATAGTTGAGCAGCGAGAACTGCACTTGCATTAGTAGAGGCGAAACAATATACTGTCCACACTCTTGTCTGCGAAGCGAAGCAAGGCTAAACCAGTTACTCCTCTAATAATGGCATCGGCGAAAAGTTTCCTACGGCGAGCTCGAGCAGAAGGCGCAGCCGAAGGCCAATAAAGCCCTACTTCTACCCGCAAGGAAATCCAATTGGAAAAACCTGACTGAACGTGAGGATGTTATGTCGACTTAATCCGTGGTTGAATATGTTATGTAGGCTTAGCCTGAAGTTGAAGATTTCGATGGTCTAGCCCGAAATGGGAGTGAGAAAAGTCTCTAAAAAGGCGAGCAGGGCTCAAGCGTTTTCATCGATCATTTCTGCACGAGCAAAGCTCAATAGTACATATAGGTTCAGATAGCATAATAAACTAAGTGAACATGGCTTAAATTCAAATTGAGAAACAAGAGCATAAGATTGCCTACGTCACCATAAAACTCGACACAGAAATTCATAAGTAAAAGCGGCGTAAGTTACTAACATGCCACATGCGAGGGACAGAACTGCCATTGACAGCCTCCAGGCAGTAGCTCCCAGCTCGGCTTGCTTCTACTACCTTATAGGGTCCTTCCCAGTTAGGATCTAACTTGCGCTTTCACTTAAGTAAGGAAAGTCCGATTCTAAAAGAAAACTGGATTTCTCCCTAGATGCTTGGAAATTGGAATTACTCCACCTTGCCCGGTGAACTTCTAACCATCCGAAACTAGAGAAGAATAGCTATCTTTCGTCAGAATTTCTTTCTTTTATACCCGAGTGAATTGAAGCATTCCTTTATGTGGGAACGTCCATCTCTAAATAAAGGCGAAGAGTCCTGATCGCAATAGCAAACGGCCTACTTATAGCCCGATTCGATACGTAATTTACTTCTTGCCTGTGTGAAGCATATAGCTCCACTAGCATGATTGAGCCCTGCAGTGGTAGAACCTGGTGAACCGGGCGTACTGCTTGACTTGCCAAGCAGCTCTTTCTTCTCTTATGATATTTCTAGTTAGATAGAGAGATCCTTCCTCAAAGCGGCCCTTCTCTTATATACGATACCATTCGCCATGGATGATACTCTTCAAAGGAAAGGACAATAACCTATTTTCTTGCAGCCTATTCTCCATCTAGTGTTCTGGCTCTAAAAAGTTAGATCCTCTTTGCAGTCCTTTCAGTCAGTTCCGATTCGGTTAGCTACTTAGGGTGAACCACACAGAGGCGATCTCGAACATCACTCTAAGAAACTCCAAAAACGGGAGTTCAAGTTCACTTTACAATTTTGTAAAAGCCAGATAGAGGAAAGTAGCTGTGATAGAAGAATGGATTTAATTCGATTGAGGAAGGTTAGTATTAGAAGCTAAGATATTTTTTGTACGAGCATCGTGATAATTGACTCTTAGATTTAATATCAACCCGGCCCTTCAATCATTTTGCCACGAGCCCCCCTCTCTCTGAAGAGTGACGATTTATGACATCGAATTCCCGCATCTAGGCTCTCTATGAGAAGCCCCGCGAGCACTTTCAGACGACTGACTGAAGCAAATAGGACAGGCGGGCGGGAACGACGGAAGTGGAGTTGCAAACTGCTACTAAGCACATGCTAATAGATGTCCAGGAAACTACTATACTTTCGCTGGGAGGAACAGAAGAGAGAGAGCTTATAATCATGCCGGAAGAGAGGTCTGCCAGAGCTATTGCCCATAGGAGTGTACAAATGTAATTAATGACTTCAAACTTTACAGCGGAAAAGCACAATTTAGAATTGGCAAGTTCCCGACTACTTCTCATCCTATCAGTCCATAGGGAGGGTTCCAACCCTTACCCGGCCATCTTTCTTGGGCAACGGTACAACATTAGAGAGCCAGATTGGCCACACCAATCCTTCTGACAACGATGAATTTGGCCTTTTGCGATCGAGCAACCTAGGAACAGTTGTTGCCTACATAACCTACCTACCAGACCAAGGTAAGAAGGTATCAGATCCATGTAGTTCTTGACCCCTTTTGTTAAACCAGTTCCTGTACTTTTATTGAATGAATTCCAGTCAGTAAAGTAATCTGGTGGAAGGGGTCCTCCTCACCACTCCCCTTCCCCTTATCATGGAAGCAACCCAACCAAGGAGAACTCACCATGAAAAAGGCCTGCCTTTGGTACTACTCTTATTAGAGAAAATCAAGGAACTTCGCGCTTCCCTTTCGGTCGGCACCCCCCCCACCGCATTTTTCCTTCCTCGCGAATAAACAAAAAAAGACATAGGAGAAACAGAAGCAAATCTATTCCCTCTATCCACCTTTCGAGCCAAAAAAGTCCGGGACAATAAGGTAAAAAATAGAAGAGAGCGCTAAAAAAAAAAGGGATTAAGGGCTGTTTTTCATGGGGCAAACTTTGCTGAAAAAGTATGAAGCCCATAAATAATACGAGATGAGCAAAACAGAAAATAAAAATGCCCCCGAACGGTATTTGATAATCTAAGACTCTTGGCGAAGAAGCCAGACCAATTCCTAAACTTATTATAAAATATAAAAAAAAGGTGGAAATATAGGAAAATCTTGAGCGCTTCTTGAAGCTCAAGAAAATGATGCATGCCAACGAAAGCGACGGTGGTAAGGTCTTGGAAGACTTTTGATTACAGGTCTAGTTGAACTAGCCTTTTCACCAGCCATTCCGATAGTAGGTGTACCGTGAGTGGAAGGAAGGCATCACATCAGTAATCATGCCGCCCTTAACGGGGAGCTCTCTTTAGCTGCTGTTCGATTTCACGTCTCAAGCTAATAGCCGTTGGATTCCTGGGACTCTTTCTAACATGTGATTTACCCAATCAATGAGCGCATACACGGCCAAGCCCGAAAAACCATACCTAAGCGCTCGTCGTATCGCCTTCCCTCCTGGGGTTTATCGCCCAAGTCCCAAAACCGTAACCAACTATTATTTTGTTATGAACTAACCGCCGTGGGGCATTTGGAAACTCCTTACTGCTTCCCAGGAACAGAAGGAAGCGCAACAAACGAGTGAAAGACTTTCCACGAGAAGGCTACCACAGGGAGATCGACTGTTAAGGTTTACGAAGATAGCCTCAACAGCGGATTCTATACTAGGGAAAAAGGCTCCAGCTCCTGAGCAAGCCGATTTCCATTCTTCTCTGGATCGGTTCTCCGTAGCATCTTCTTTCCACCATTCTTTTCCTCTAAGAAAGGAGACTTTGAATATGGATTTGATCTCTTCTTATTTTTCGTTTTTTTAGGAGCCAGCTTATCTCTAAGCAATTGACTGGGCTTCCCACGTGCCATTGATTTAGCTGTTGGCGCTCTTCTCTTTTCTAAAGCAAGGAAGGAAGCCTTTCCTTTCATTCATAAGTCACACAAGAATTGCAGGCAAGGCTACTAGAGAAGGGGTGAAACCAGCCAAGGGCGGGCTCCAAGGCGACAATAGCAATAGAGTGGCCAAGCGTTGATAGAGAGGAAGGGCTAGCGGCAAAAAAGAAGAAGAATAACAGAAGTTATTGAGGGGAGATCTTTTAACTCTTTCTCGATGCAATAATAGTAAGTCTTAATCTAGTGACTTCTTGATAGCATTGGTCTCGGAAAGGCCTCCCTCGGTACCGGGCTAAGGATAGAAGCGATTCAACCAGAGTGAAATTCCGTACTTATCCCAGCTCTCAAGGAAGTAGGTACCTATGTCATGCTGAATTTCAAAGTAGTTTTGAGGTAATCGATGGCATATTGCCTAGAAGCGTCAAAGACAGTGATATATTTCGGTGTCGATATCGGCTCTGTTCATCGACCCAACTCTGTTTATCTCCGACTAAACCGACTCTTTGTCCCGATCCGGTAACTACACGGCTTATTGTGGTTAAAGAGAAAGTCAAACTCACAACTCTTTTTCCTTTTCTCGTGCCCTTTCCTAAGGGCTACGTACTTCACTCCATTACTTTCTATTAAAGGAAATAGCGGACCGGGAAGACTTCCTTTAGCATCCATAACAATAACAGTCTCCATCTTTTTTCTTTGATTTCGAACACAAGGAAAAGGTCCCTACGCTCGAGGATGAAGCCTCATTCCGGCTCGTCCCGCCCGTGTCTTCCGAGCTTGATGCTCCCTCATTCGCTCCAGACGAAGACATAAATAGAGTTGCCTGCCCGGCCGCGAGGAGGCTTTCACAAGAAAACCAATTAAAAGAGCCAGATCTGAAGAGCATCCTATCTTCAGTAAGAAAGGAGATAAGGCTCGATTCAACAGAAAACTTCCTGTCCTTGAAAGTAGTTCCCAGAACATATCAAGTAACCCTACTTTCAGACAAAGAAGATAAAACAACAAAAGTATGGAGCCTAGGAATAGGAAAAAACCCAGCTCCAGGGGAAATGAATTTAGGAAGGATCCGATCCCAAGTGACATTGAATCAGTTGGAGGAGTGAATGCCAGTCGAAAGGCGCATCTATGACAACATACCATACCGAATTTGCCATAGAAGGGCTCGATCCCAGACCTAGGCAAAAGGGAATTGATTTAGGTAAAGGAGAAAGGCCGAGAATTTTGTCCATTTGAAGCTGAACGGGATAGCTTGTAAAGATTTTGCTCAATAGATAGGAATACCCAAGCCAAGAGATCCCACTGGATGTAAAAGAGGGCTTTTTCGTCTAAAAAAAAAGGTGGGGGTGAGCTTTCTCACTATACAATGACCGAAGGACCAAGGAGGATGAAGGAGGAGAAGGAATAACAATAAAATTTCTCAGGAATGGGTGGTGCCCCGCCTGTCCGCCCTAAAAAGAATGCTTCTACTAAAGCAAGACTACCAGACCTAGTAAGCTAGCGGAAGTGTTTTCCTACTAGAAGGAAGTCAAAGAGAGGGAAAAAATACAATACAGGAAGTAGGCTCTATTACCTGAAAAAGAGCTAGGAAAGAAGGCGGCATAAACTTTCATTTCTTTGAAAAAACTTCTTTCTGTGCATAGGAAAAGGGAAGCACAATATGAACCAATGAAGTGAAGAATTATGGCCGCCGCTATGACTCCAGTACGCATTTACCGGGAGATAGGTTGACCTATTCTAACTAAGAGAATCATGCGAAGTCTTTAAATAGGCTTTTTAGCGATCACGAAAGCGATTAGTAAGCGAACTAGGATCTGCAAGATTCGACTTTGAGCCGCCTATGAACCTTGGTTCACGCTCTACCTATCTTATTTTTTCAAGCCATCTTTCGTCTGGCCGAATTGCTTGCTGCCTTCCCCAAAGAAAGGAATGAACCAAGTGCCATAGCCCCTTCTTTCCAAGTAATGAGATTAGCTTGATTACGCACCTGATTGACTTTTAGTTACTGAAAGCGCTGATGAACGATCTTCCTTATTTTACGATGAAACTAGGATTCCACCTTCACGGCTTGAAGCCGGATAGCTTGAAGCTTAAGGGCTCTCGGAATTCCCTTTCAAGTTTTCTCGAGTCACCCTAACGGCTAAGAGAACTTGGCTTACTTATTACTGAATGCCCTACTGATAGTTACCCCCCCCCTAGGGATGCGCTCTTAGCGATTAGTCAGTCTGGGTCCAGCTAGTACTTTCAGACCGGTACTTCAAAACAAACAAAGGCTTAGTAAGCACTCCACTTTTTAGTAGTCTATTCCATTCTCGTGCAAATGTCGATCCCTACGCACCAAAGCTTCTCCCATACTCTCTTATTTCGACAACAAATGGAGATACTTGAACCCCTAGGCCCCACCTTTCAAACACCGAACCCTGCCTTCTCTTCTTGTTGGATTTGCATCTTTTTACACCACAACACGTCTAGATAAAGGATAGGGGACAGGGGACCTATGCCCCAATGTATTTCCTTTCCTAATAAATATTCTAAAAAAGAAGAAGATCTGTAGCTTGTTCTTGCCACTTCAGAAAGGTCGTACTCTCGCAGGAGAGGGGCAGACCACTAGCAACTCAGAATAAAGGATGTAGTTAGTCTTCGAATATTACACCTTCTCTTATCTTTCTCAAAAAGGGGGCTTAGGTCGTTCAATTAAGATTGATAGATAATTGGCAGTTGGCAAGGAACTCTTCTTTCGAGTGAAAGGGAGAGCAATCAACGCTATGGCTACTTTAGGACAATTCCCGCCTTAGGACCCCTACTGTGACAACAGCTACTACGCATACTACATCAGAAAAGGCTATCGACGAAAGAAACCTTTATCAAGCATATCACCATGACCTGGTACCTTCACTTTTCGACATCCATAACGGATTAAGAAAAAGCGTTCTAACACCAGTTAGACAGCCTCTGAATGTCTTAGATAGCTGTAAGTGTTTAGGGGTGTAGCTGCGGCTAAGCGAAGCAACTAGTTTACTAGTTTGCCAGTTCTGAACAAGAAGAACAACTCGCTAGCTCCAGTTACCACTCTCAAAGTCGAAAGAGTCAACAAGCAAAAGGCACAAACAAGGGCTAGAGCAGTTTCTCAGCTGACTACAATGGAAAACTACCTCCTAGGGCCGAGAGATGTGCTTAAGCTGATACAAAAAAAAGCGAGTTAGCCGAGTCAATCCCATTCGTATTCGTTTTTGCTAACCATCGGATTTGCGGCATCAATGCACTAACTCCTTTCAAAGCATTTCGAAATCAAATGTATTTTGAAAACACTATGCATCCCCTCGTTAGCTGCTTTAACCGATCTTGTCCTTTGTACAGTAACCGCTTAACAAAGGCATTGTTAAAATTCTAGAAGACGCATTTGAAGTTTTAAAGAGTTGAAAAGGCGTAAGGTAAATAAGGACCCGTTCACATTTACTAATACGGATCCGTTCGCGTAAAGAAGGGAGGGCCGGCCGGCTCCGAAGAAAAAAACTCATCTTATCGTTGTTTTTCTTTGTTTTGTTTTTGGCAGGCTAATATTTGCTTTGGTTTTGGCTCTTCCCCTTCATCTAATCATTTCAAATCGAAGCCTTTTCGTGGCATATTCCGAAAGAAAGAGGGAGAGATCCATCCTTTATAATAGGATGTTACGCCCCACCAAGAAAGGGAAGCTATTTACTTTTTTTTATATCCCTATCGCCACGTTCAAGCTCAATCCCAACTGTCGAAAGCTGTCCTGTTAGTTCAAATCGAACGAGTCTGAGAATGATTCAATACCAAGGAGATAAGCTAACTCTTACTTAAAGAGCCTCGCTTCCTTACGAGGGTTTAAGGAAAGCAGTTCGTTCAGAACGACTTTCACTTCCCGACTAAAAAGGGGATGGAAATAGACCTGAAAGACTGGCTTGCTTGAATGGAATGACTGCCGAAGCCACTCTAGGCGATTGGCTTGCTTCCGACTTCTTACTCTTTGGCTTCTTGGATTTGAAGTGGGAATCTTAGTCATAGCCTTTCTAAGTTCGGGCTTTTAGGTAGCTATCAGCTCTGGAGTGAATGAGTCCCTTAATTAAGAAAGTTGGTCTAAACACCCCAGCCCACGTCGGTGGCATAGAGCAAGAATTTCACTTTTGATTGCTTGCTTCTGCGGCCTTCTTCTATGAATAAAGGCTGGGTGTACGTACTGAAATGTAGCAGAAAGAAAGGTGTGAGGTTCTTTTCTATAAAGTCTGCCGGTGGAGAGGAATTCATCTCAAATAGAAAGCACATTCTATGAACGTAGTCCACACCCCACAAAAGAGAGATTCTCCTCTTGCCAGAAAAATCCACTTCTGCTTCAACTTTCTAGAAGAAAGAATTGATTGACGAATCTCCGGGTTAACTCCCCCACTAACCGAGAAAAAGACTGCATTTTTCTATCTATTTCTAGCTGGGGAAGACCTACACCAGACTTTACTAGCTTATAAACGTCCAGTCCAGGGACTGCTCTTGATTTGATAGTCCACTTTCTTTTTCTAGCGGAACTGGAACTGGCTTTGGATCCACCATTGCTTCCTGCTTTCGATTCCGCTTCTTAGCAGCCACCCAGTCTTTCTTGTACCTTATTAGGCCAGGCCACCCTCTCCTTAATGGCCACACCATATAGTCAGGATGTTTCGGGGCTTCTTTCGTACCGATACAATCGAAAGTTGCCGGAAGGCTGCAACAATACTCTTATTATTCTTTCTTTTTGCCCTTCCCCAGTTAGAATTCTTGTTCTCGAATCAGCAGTTCTTCCAAGCTCAACTCTGGCACTGTCAAATTGCTACCTAATCTCCCCAAAAGCTTGTTCCGAGCATCTCCTTCCTCTGACATGTTGGCAGTTTAGGCTGCCTTAACTCCGGCATCAAGGAAAGAAAAATCCAATCTTTCTTTTTATATACGAAAATGTAAAAGTCAAGTTGCCGATCTCTAAAGAAAGCAAGCTAAAGTAAGGGGGTCCGACCCCACTAACCGATCTCCAGCTTTCTCGTCCCAGTTTTCTTTTTGTTGTATTTGTATCGCACGGAAGCGATGAAAGCTTTTTAGAGGAAATCCAGTGGCATACAGACAGACTCAAAACTTGACTTGATATTGGTCTTCAAAGGACCAATACTCTAATAAAAGGGGGAAACACTCTTTCTAAAAAATCCACTACCCGGCTGCTCTATGTATCAGCGCTAGAGACGTCGGTAGTCTCAAATTCGTCCCTTCCCCCACTCTTTATTGGCCCCTTTCGTAGAAATAGAGTAGTCAAAGTAATTGCGTTTCTCACTGAAGGCAGCCTTTCGTCACAAGCTGGATTTGAACCAACACTTCAGGTTAAAAGACATGAGCGACAACTGAAACCTGCGAACTACCTTTTATTCGATTTGTTACTTTTGGTAACCCGGTTCGCCCTTTACAAAAAAAAGACTAGTCCGGGGGGCTCCTCACCCATCCACACTTCTTCGAAAACCCCTTTCCCATGTTGCCTGTCAACGAGAATTGGTACTTTTGGGTCATCAACAGAGGCCCCGCCCACCCCACCTTTTACATTCTTGATCTATTTTGACCCAAGTTTCATTTTGTTCTAGGTCATTTCGAAATTGTAGAAGGTAAGCAATTCTAGACTCTTCGTCGATGTCGTCGACATCACAAAGAAACTGGACCGAGTGCCTGATATTGGACAATTGGACTTCGTCTTCTATGCCGGAAGCCCGAGCGATTTCTTCAGCTCGATGAACAATATCGTGTAAGAGTTTTTTACACTCGGCCTTTCTTCGCTGTGTGAACAAGGTCTTAGTATGTATGGGCAGGTCGCAATAAGTGGCTGGTCGAAGGTTTAGACCAATCGCAATTTATCACCATCTTGCCCGCTTCCAATTGATGACTGGCTATTATATAAGTGTTGACCTAAGCCCCTGTGCTGGGGCTCGGCTCCCGAACCGTACGTGAGCTGCCTCGTACGGCTCTTCCTAAGAACTTGAAGCCCCATCTCTCTAACTAGAAAAAAATGAATTTACAAGACAAAGACAAAAAAGACTTTTTCAAAAAGCCTTCGCCCTCCTATTCAACGGGGCTATTAGAGAAGCAGCTTCGTTCCTTGACTTCTTTGCTCAGTCAAGCTTCCTTGTTCCTTAGTGTAGTCTCGGTCCATAGTTTAAGACTCCGTTCCTTATAGCCTAGTCTATATCCACAGCTGACGTGACTCCGTACCGACGCCTTTCCCTTTGTATACGGCTAAGTGACTTCGTAACCTTAACGTACTTTCTTTCTTACTGTAGCATAGGCCTTCGTCGGGCTTTCGTCCCTTCGCCTATAGATGGCGGCTTGGCTTCGCTATCGCTCATGACTTGGTATAGAGCCGTGTAGTCGCTTATAGAATGCCGACTACTATTTATTTTCCACTTAATATAAGGGAAGGGGGGAGGGAAGCGAAGCTTAGCGAGCTTTATAAGGCCGACCACTACATAAGTCGCTGGCGGAGAAAGCTCTTCGAGCTTCCCTTCATTCGTTGCTAAGCCAAGGTCCCAGGTCTCCGAGTCAGCCCGCGCTTTTTCGAAGAATCCTGCACCCATGGGCATACGGCCTGGCAGGCCTTCCCTTTCCGCCGGAGCTTCATGGGCGTTGCCCCGTTCCCCAATCAGATGTTTGGATGTGAGCTATACTCCGCGAGGAGCCAACCGGGCGTATGGCCTTGCCTTGCCATTTGACCTCTCTTCCCGTGTGACTAGGAATGCTCAGTGACAACCTCTCAATTGTCACCGCCTGGCCTCTCTTGCTACCACGGTAGCACCTAGTGTGGTCAGCACCAATCGTGTTCGGGCAACGAAGCTTACACTCATTCACATTGGTTCATCCTGCTATGCCCTGGGCCTTTTGCTCTTCTAACGTAAAAGGTGGCCGGCCATTCGTCAAGGCCCAGGAATCCGCTGGACATCTCAGCGGCGGGATTTGATACCCGCATCCGATCGAAGTTCCATTTTAGTGCCCCCCTAACATAAAGGAGAGCTGTTTCTAGGTGGGTCGCTTTGCGCAAGACATTGCTTAGGACCAACGGGTCACACGACAGGTGCACGATCCACTTTGCACGTTCCATCCTTCGTCCCTTCGCCTATCGGCTTGGCAGGCAAGCTACCTTGATCCATCTTCGGCTTCGATTTGTTATGCTCAGAAGCTCCAACAAGCCCTAAAGTCTCTTGCCGCCTAAAACTCTGCCAAGAGAGCGCTGCTTTACGTTTGATCCTATGTGCCCAGAGAATGCTATGCGTTCTCCACTTTCGGATCTCGCAAAGAGAGAACGTGTTTTTTCCTCTGACTTTCTTCATTCGCGGAGCGAAGAAAGCGGGCTTTGCCCCAGCTACGGCTATCCTTGGGAAAGCAAAAGAGCTACCGAAGGAAAGGGATGCAGTCTCTCCCTTGGCTTTTGGAGAGGAGAATGCAGAGAAGAAAAGGTCCTTCGCGCAAGTTTTTTTGCTTCCTGCGCCCTTACTAGTAAAGGGGCTCTTCGACCAAGAAGGCATTCTGGTAGGAAGGCCGACCACTACATAAGCCGCCATCAGTCCAGGAGAGAAGCAAGCTACCTTTCTTTGATCCACCTTCCCCGGCAGGGAAGAGAACGAAAATGGACCGCGGATGGCGGTCGTGGTAGATTCTCGAATCTTACGCGGGGGAGCGAACTCTTCTATCGTGTTGCATTTCCTCTTGCGGACCCCCTCTTTCCATCGTACTAGAGCGATTCGAGAAGAACGATTAGGGTCATATTCTATCCTTTCTACAATGCCCATAGACGAAGTGCTTCGTTTCAGATCAATTCTTCGCTGCAATCGCTTCGATCCACCCCCTCGGTGAAAAACCGTAATACGCCCTGAGGAATTTCTACCAGCAGACCTCCCTGTACTGAAAGTGAATTGTCTAAGTTCTCTCCTTTGTCTCATTGTCTATCTCGTAATCATTCGATTCCGTCCAAATTAGCTCCTACTCCTACTCCTTCTCCTCCTTCATCCTCCTTGGTCCTTTTGACATAACACTTTCGGCCGCTTAAGAGACTGACTATCTCTCTCTTTCTATCTTTATATGCAATTTCTTTATTTAACTCGAAGAGTGACTACTGATTTCTGCTTGTAGTTCCTCTCTCGTTAGTGTACTCGTGGGACTCGGTAGGCAGAAAGGAGCCGAAACCTGTGTCCCACGCTAAGCAGTTTGCGTGGTTGTCCTCCATAGTTAAGTACAGAAATCAGTTTAACTACAACCCTTTTTTGACTGTTTTTTCCTTGTTCGACTAGTAGCAGGTATCGTCTTACTAGTAAAGTAATTGGACTAACGTCCAGCTCTTTCCTTGCTATTTCCCTGTTTTCTCTAATCTACGGGGATCTCTCTAAATAGCTTATGTAAAGTAGAGTTCCATCCTCCCCCGATGCTTCCTTTTGTCGAATGAAAGCTTCTTCACCTCTGCTTTGAAACTCGGGCATTCCTCCGTAGGGCAATCCTTAGCTTCTGTGCTTGCAGTCTGCCATAGAGGTGAAAACTCATCACCATGAAACTAGTACCCGTAGTACCCCTTGCTGACTTGGAGGAGTATGAGAAAGCCCCGATTCCCGATTCGATCAGTGATCGTATGTAATAGATTGGGCTGCTTCCTCGTTTGAGGCTGCCCGCTCCATAGCCTATTGTCTTGGGAAAGTGGCCTAGCTAACCATTCTTTCGAAGAGAGTTCTGCGATTTCCCTCTTTGGTGGCATCGTATAGTAAGATCCCCCCATCTCGCTTATGTGAGCATTTCGGGCTGTTATTGTGCGGTATCCGCTCTTGGGCTTTGCTAACTTCATCTAATATGTTCTACGCTCGGAGGTGCGGGACTCTCTTTACCCCCCATGATATACCTCGTTCACTTCTTCCTGGGCGGACCGGCAACTTTTTTTTCTAGAAGTAAGAGTTTTGCTGGATTTTGAGGCGGACCCTTTGGAGGTGACAGCCTTGGGATTGACGGGGATCTTCTTTTCGAATCTTTTCGGTTTGAGTTGTTGCAGTAGCCACTTCGGCTTTGGACGAACCGACTTTAGAGGTTGTTGATCCTGATGAAGTAATTGATCCAGCCTTAAAAAGCGTAAAAGCCTTCATGGGAGCTTTCTTAACAGCCAGTGAAGTACCAAGTGGGTGGCTTAGTGCTTGTGAAGCTCCTTCCACAACAGTTCAAGTCATGAAGGAAGGTGCATAAGAGGTTGGTGCGGAAGTACGAAGGCCCATTCAAGATCACCAAGAGGATTCTCAAGGTTTCCTATCAATGGGAGCTGCCCTCCTGACTCAAAATACACTCCGTCTTCCATGCAAGCTGCTTGAAGCTCTATCATGAAGACATGGAGGACCCTAGCAGAGGGCTATCAAATCGAGCGCCTACTGCTGTTGTTGATTCCTGTGACAAAGAGGCGGAGTACATTATTGCGGACCGGACAGTGCGGACGTCATGGCGTGCCTCCTTACACCGAGTATTTGGTCAAGTGGAAGCCCTTGGGTGAAGAGCTTATAATACGCCTTTACCTCGCCTTCTAAGGCTACAGAAGTGAAAAGGCTTTGTCTCCCTCTTTACCGAAATAACCTGTTCGAAAAGAGCTTACCCAAACCGAACATTCTTCCCTTGTTTGCAGGGAGCTAGGACAAACTATTGAATCGGCCATAGTGGAGCGCTTCTTCAGTGATTTAATCACATTCCAATTCAGTTATATTTTGTTTTTTCCAAAGCTTCCCAAGAGCGGACCCGTTCTAAGATGGAATAAATGCTTTGGGGAATCGATAAAGCTTAGATTTTTTTACTTGAGAACCAAACTTCAAAGCAATGTCTTTAACTATTTCATCTATAGTTGCTCGCATGTCAATTGCATCAGAAGAGTTTTTGGCTCGCAAAGAGTCCTATTGGCAGTAAGAACTGCAGCCACTTCATCCTGAACACTCTTATGCTGAAAGACTATCAACAGTAGGCAATCGGATCGTAATCACTCTAGAAATAGAAGCTTGGTAGACGTTTGAATATTGTATCACGAACTGGAAAAATAAATAATCGCTTTTATGTCTATTTTTGTTTCAATGAAAATTGAGAAGCTCTGTCTTTCTTCAACACTAAGCATTTAAACAGAAAAAGAGGCATCTTTCTTTTCCTTTCGATTCTCTTATTCCGTTATCCTTTAGTCGGATTCTCTAAGGTGCACTTGCTTTTCCTGGACTGATTAGATTGAGTTCTTTCCTTCTGTGGGTTTGACTCACTTTCGTAGTCTCTCATTTCATTCCTCCCTACCCTCTATCGTAGTTATTTTCGTATGAAAAGGAGTCCCGTAACCTTCTAATCGGAGAAGGTGCATTTCCTTCTTACTTTATGCTTTAACAGCTTTTCCACAGCAATGAATTCTTTTTTCTTTTTTTCTTCAGCTTGAGACTGTGGTAAGTCTGGTATTGGTTTTTGAGGTGATGGTGGAGTCAAGGAAGCAATCCAATCAGCGAGGGGTCGAATCAAAACCCTTCTTTTCTACGCTTTCTTCTATTATGAAATGGAGAGTTAAGTTATAGGTACTCCTGCTACTTTTAAAGCAAGCTTTTTACCTAATACCTAATAGGTGCCAACAGCTTCCCTTACTAATGAAAAATCGAGGCAGCAGAATAAAAAGAAAAGGTTGGGAGTTCAGGTAATTCAACAATATCTGTCTCGCCCTTATCCTGGTCTATTTGTCCAATTCTTCCCTCTCTTGGGACATTGGCAATCAAGGAAAGGTAATCCGGGTCCGGTAATGCAGTATCGTAAAGCAGTCAATTCAGTAATCGACGGCACTAAACTAATGCACTAAAGCACAGCCTTGGCTGCTGTTTTAGCGCGCATTAAACTCTTTCTACAAAAAAAAAGATATGATGATAAATAGTGATTTCACGCTCCCAATTTATTACAATCGACGGACGGAAACGCGAGAGCTAATGGAACTACCCAGGAGTCTTAGTTGATACCAGTCCGACTATCCATCAGACATTATACTAGATAGACCCCCCCTAGCAATGACATGACTTCCATCCTATAAACGCAGAGATAGGCACGCATAGGAATATGTACGCATTACCGATACTCACTAGAAACTAGGCTAATCCACAATTGAGAAGAAGAGCGAATAAAAGCAGTAACCCAAATGATACTGCGCTTCCATGGAACGGAGAACTTATCACATCTTTAACCCCGACCCACTAACTTACAAGACATATACAGGCGGACACCTTTCCACCAAAAAGTGGATCTACACTTTACTGAATACCAAACTCTTAATTCTAGGCGTCTTTAGTAGCCTGCCAATAACATAGCACCTACCCGAAGATGAAAGAGCGGAACGGAAAGAGAACATATTCCTTCATAATACGATAACCAATTGGGGTTTTACCGAAAGATCTCGCCAATCTAGGAAAAGGAGGAACTACATCAATAAAGCTGTCAGATATTAGCTTTCCTACTGTTTTAAAACAGGCCTTCCGGAAGACTAGGAAAGAGCCCTAAGAGTCCCCTGTTACGGGCACTGTAAAGACTACTAGATCAATGGCAACTGGGAGGGGCTCCTAACGCAGGAAAGGCACAAGGGAATTCAATCCTCAGGAAAGCAATTCCAACCATCTAGAGTTCGCTACTGAATATTTCCACTTGCTCTATAATCATATCATATCATCCAACGCCTACCTCTCGAAAGCAGGGATAATTCACTTGCTATGGTATTCGTAGAAGCAAGGAATTGCTTCTGTATTGAACCTTCCAAGAAAAGTTCCTCTAGCAGACACCTTTCGACCAGTTAATGGTATGAGCAAGGATAATTGTATAAGGAATATGCCCTAAATCGGATTGATGCACAGAAGAAGCTAAATTCCTAAACAAGCGCGTTGGCAATACTTCTTAGCGGAGTTCGATATGGTCATGGCATACAAGCCCGGGAAGGACCAAGCAAGTTTCTGATGCGCTAAGCCAAAAAGCAGAATTTTCCACGGTCAAGTTATAAGGAAGTGCGGCCATAAGTCAACTCCGGAGGGAACCAAAGATTCATGGATGGGGATCCTTTAACATGGTAGATAGAAAAGCGAGAAAGAGGGTCCCGTTAGATCAGTGTTTAGTAATTGGAGCTAGTTGGCACATTTTCTCCTATTTAGGAACTTTATTTCTAAGCAGGGAAGGGATTGGTGCCAGGAACTGATTGCACTAAGGCAAGACACTAGTCTTGATGCAGAGAGGGAGCTCTTTGAAGGATAAGGAGTAGCGGGAGATATTGAACCAAAATTAGAATGCGCTCTTACTTCATCCCTTGTTCTTGGTCTTGGAGGAATACCTGGTCTGAGAGGAGTCAAAAAAGGCTAGGACATCGCCGACTGCTTGTGGCGCCTTGTCCTGAGTAGAACCTACCGACGCTAGGGTGCGGAATTACCGCCTTGGTAATGACTTTGGGCTTGGAACGCCATGCGTTGAACATGCTATGACCTAGATTCAAACATCATGCCATGGGTCCCGTCCGGTCACGGCTTCAAAGCAGGGGGCTTCCGTCTATCACACACTTTCTATCTATCTCTCTCTTGCTCGGTGTGCTCGGCAAGCAAATAAATAAGTAATTAGTCTTCTTCCTTCTCCATCTCGTCCAATAAGGCCACAACCATTCTCGTCTCCTCATGAATCAAAAAGTCGTTCCCCTTACTCGATCTAGCCAAAGAAAGAGAAAAAGCTATGGAAGGAAGGCGCACTCCAAGCTTCAATCTCTTAGAGCCGATGCTGCCACTGTAGATGATCCAAATGGGGACTCCTTTCTCTATGAAGCTGTTGGTTGATAGAACTCTGAGGTTCTGTGGTTAGGAGGTAGATCTTGTGCGAGCTAATGAATTCAAAGATGCATATCCACACCTATCTCCATTGTCCGGCTAGTCTCAAGGGGTCGGCTTAGGACTCAATCCATTTTGGAAGCCTTTTGAGAGCTGCTAGAAAGGAAGAATCCCACCCTACAGGTATAGGACTTGCCTCAAAAAGAGGGCAAAAGGGATCCATCCTTAGATAGACGGGTGGAACTCACCGAGATCAATCATCAAGCCAGCTACCCATAGTCAGAGGGGGAGTTAATGGTAAGAAAACCATATCGCTGCTGACCCGCGGGCAAAGTCCTTATTTCAAAAGAAAGACCAAGGGAGGGCAATGAAAGAGTTAGGCGCGTCAAAGGGGGATCCCTTTTAGATTCAATCAACGCAGGGAGTCGATTAGACAGGGAGATTCTCATACCCTGGCCCATAGGTTTAGGCTCCATATCTATATACGAAACCGCCAGTGGACAGGGAAGATCCATGCCACACTAAGAAAGCAATCACCCGACGTTAAGGCACCGATTTAATCCGGTTCAGCGTACGTCCTCGGCGACCGCAAGAAAGAAAGGGGATCCGTGCCCAGTATGCAGTAGGGGCGATCTTCAGCGGGTGGTTCATGATAAAGAATAGCAGCAGGTGGGACAAGTCGCTTCATAAGACGCTTCGCCCCTTCCTTGCCTTCTCTGCTTGCTAGGAGGCTTAGAGCCCAAAAAATCATTGAGGACTCACTCGAAAGTTCCTTCGACTGCTAATTGAGGCCTAAGGTATAGCAGTAACTGTATTAAACGTACTAGCAATGACTTTTGAGGTTGAATCAATAATTCTCAAAACTTTCTATCGCTACACCCCTTTTCAACTATCTCAAATAGCGCACTAGCCGTAAGAGAAAGAGGTGTCGAATACGGCCACTCATCCGCTGAGCTGGCCGAAAGAAGCAAGCAAAGAGTCTGACTCTAAAGAAAAAGCCTATTCCTATTCTACCTGCAAACTTTGAATCGAAGTACTTAGCACTTACCGCTACAATTTGCGGAAATGAATTGGCGCTGCATCTATCCCAATGAATTTTTAGCTTTTCCTTAGCCCTCTTCTTTAGAACTGGCTTACTCACAGGAAGCTGGCCTAGCAGATGACTCTTAGTTAGACTGGTACTAGTTAGGATATATAACATAAGGGGAATTCCATTCTAGGAGTTCTCCAAAGCCCTATCCCATATAAATAAAAGAGAAAAGCTATATTAACGCTCTAGCCCAAGAATAGATCTTATGAAAAGAAAAAGATCGTCAGCGGAGATCGCAATACGAAGTTTTTTAGACATAATCCCCGGCATCAGAGAATTCCAGGGATTTTCTCTATTTAAAGTAGGAGATAGCCGGGTATTCCCACAGAGAAGTCTTGCTCTGGCATGCCCAAAGCGTTGAACATAGAGAATTAAGGTTGTCAACCATACACACTGGTGGAATTGAATTGGATTCCGCTTTTTTGAATAGTCAGAGGCCGTAGTTCCAGCGGATTCTCTTTTGTCTTGCAAACCCCTTATTCTGTACTCCCCTATTCTTGAAACGCTATGCACCTTGACTTTTGGCTTTTCGTTCTTTCTGCTGCAGCTGTTTAGCTATATTCCCTTTTCTTAGTCCTCATCAGGAAAGAAAGCATTGAAAGAAAAAGTCTCACGCTCTAGCACAGAAGCTGAATATCGAGCTATGGCTTCAACATCTGCAGAAAAAACTTGCTTTTCGACTACCTTGAGTCTTGAGTTGGGGTTTCATCATGCCATTCTTCGATGTGACAATCAAAGTGCTATCACTCTCAAACGTGCCTCCAGCACGAAGCAAGGTAATGCTCATTTTGGATTCCCGGCTGACTCTTCTTCTTTGAAGCATTCAGAGAGAATCAAGATTGGCTTAGTCGGATCTTGCCGCCTTTTTCCACAAGAGATTGCTCTCCTCCGAGGCTTGAGAGCTTATTCCCTTCTTGTTCACCTTTCTTTTTCTTTACTTATTTTCTTTATTGAATGATTGGCTCAATAGCTTTCTTCCTTCAATTAGAAAAGGGGCTAATGGAAACTCAGGAGCGAGAGGAAGAGCTTAATAGCTCTCCTTTTGGGGAAGTCAGAAGTTCTTCCACTCGGAATTGCATAAGAGAAGAAAGCTACACAGAAGACTCCGAAGGGGCTCACTAGGTTCTTCAACTAAAAAGTAGTCAAATCGCAAAACTCCTTACTACAATCCTCCTTCGATGCCTACTTACTTAGGTCTAGCTGACCCAGCTTGAAGTCTACCAACCCTTTTCAAGTCGGGAATGCCACATCAGTCTGATATTCTCATATGTTGACTTGCACCCAGGCCTAGCTCTCTGTGGTGGGCGGTCTCGCTAGGTGAGATAATGAGACCAAAGCATGAAAAATCGGCTGCCTGCGAGGGGCTGTTTGCTTTAGCAACGACAGGGCAGGTTCTGTAGTCAACTGCACTTGGTCACTTCCTGCTCTGTCGGGTCATTTGATCTTCTCAGTTCCACTCGGGCATACTCTTTTCATAGGCTCGACACAGGTTGTGACGTCGGGTCCTCTCTTCTCTTCATGAATCTCAGTTGGAAGCCCCCATTTTCATCAGACATCCAATGAAGTAGGCCCTACCTAGCCGCCTCTCGAGGTCCTGTTTGAAAGGCAGTTGCGAGAACCTGTCTGGATTGCTTGGTCCGACAATAAAGGGTCTTCAAGGAAGAGGTTAGGTGTTAGGGCTTTCTTTCTCACAGTCTAGGGACTTCCTTGCTTTTCATAGCCCTAGCTACGCTACCGTAACCAGTCGTTAGGCTTCCCATCAGAGAGTTAAGTCTGGCGAGATCGACACTTTGGATTCGGCAAGCTACTCCGCTTTCACATTAATCTTATAGAAAGATGGTTACTACATTAGGCATACAAGTCTTCAGTTATCCCAATAGTCAATCTTCTTACTTCTCGTCTTTTCTGGCTGCTCTATCTTCCTAAACAGGAGGAAGAAGGGAAAGGTCGTAAGTAAGAATTGCGCAAAAGACAGCGCGGCTTGGACGCGGAACTGCTGAATCATACATATATCTTAGTTCTGGCGGGAGGGCTCCCTTTCGCCATTCCTGGATCAGGCCTATCTTTGCCGCTGTGAGTTTGTTGTCTGTGTGTTGATGCTCTGGTAAGCACGGGGCGAAAGCCTCAACCTCATCCTTTTCCTTCTTTCAAGTGGAAAGCTCGGTCAAAGTACCCAGCTCCAGAAAGTAAACAAGAAGTCGGTGCTCTTAGGGTATCCCTCATGGAAGCAATCCCTTTTCCACCGCTCTCTTCGCCTTCTTCAGTCTAAATGACATTGGCATATGAAGCCTAAGGTCTCTTTCCAACTCGTACTCTTATTCCTCCTCTTCTGGCCTCGGAATTCGGTATTTTTTCTTACGTCCTCTTCATCAAACCTTTTAATAGTCTATTCCACTTGCCTTCACCGATTGCGGCTAGAATAAAAGCTGAAATAAAAGCATCCTTTGCGAATGAATTGGCTTTCTCTTTTGGGGGCTGCCTATCGGTACTCCCTAGAACTGAACACCAACCTCATGCTATCCCTACGCTTCGGGAATCCGCCCTTCTTTACTTTCATAGAAGTCCAATCCCATGAACGGAACACAAAAAAAATCTTTAAAGCTAGGGCTACTAGGGAATACGTCTCTGTCTTTGGCATTGGCCTACGAAGGTACTTCATCGGATAGGTCTGTGTAAGCATTAGCAGGTCTACGGCCTTCAGACTCACTCCATCCAACCACTATACCAAGGAAAAAGCCTGAAGGAATTCTCAAAAGCAGGCACGGGGCTATTTGAAGCTATTTCATCACACTTTGCATCGGTCTCTTTTATGAGATTCTACGGTCACGTTGGTACTTAGGTTTACCTCTAAACGAAATGGCTATGGGTATTGATATCCGAAGCTATAGTCAAGCGGCAAACTCTTCTAAAGTAGAAATGGAATATATAGTAAGATTCGTTCGTAGCCTTTCACGGGGTTGCCAGAGTTCTCTGAAGGTGCGAGAGTAGGTAGGCTATCAAGGAGGTAAAGCCCCGACTCACACTCAAATCTATTCCCTATTGGTGCCACGGTCGACTTCAGAAAGAAATATGTATTCGACGACTTGATAGGGAAAAAGCCGAAAAAGAGGCTAATAGAGTTCCTTTGTCTAGGGGAGTGGCCTTTGTATAGGGTCGGTCTTGATTTGGCATTGGCATCTGAAGCAACTTCATCGTCTAGGTCAATATCCTCATAGAAGGAATCCCCAAGGCGAAGAAAGCTAGAAAGGATCTTTAGGCCGAGCTACCTTCCTATAGAAAGTTGAATAGTTCTAATGGCCTCTTCCTCCCATGCACTTCAGACTGAGCGAATGTGCCTATTTCTCAAAGCTTTCCCTGGCCTGCCTTTAAGTCTATGTCAAAGGGTCTGCCTAGAGGTCTGGTGCTATCCTATAGTTGGAAGAAGAAGAAAGGCAAAGGCCCACAAGTCTTCAGTCTGCAAAAGTGTGCTTCGAGCCGATGACAGTTGAGCTTTCCAAGTTCTCACGTGCGGATGGGAGGCGCGAATGCTATTTGCCAACTGGTGACCCTGCCCGAGCAGTTCAGAAAGTTCCTCTTCCATCTTCTCACGAGCAGACAAAACTTGGGTCAACTTCTCTTACAAAGCCTTTTGCTCAGAAAGCAGACTTTGTTTTCGAGCCTATAATTCCTGAGATTTGGCATTCTTCTCCCGGATCCGCGCGAGATGATAGGCTGACTCTATTCTGTCTACCTACCTGACTCGATCTTTCTACTTACTTGGTGGCTCTCTCACGAGTCAAAGCGGGATGATCGTTCTACCGCTCGGTGCCTACTTTCTATCTAATTGAAAAGTGAGATATTCAGTCTACTGATCGACGAAAGGCCCTATTCCCGGCTAACTTCATTCCTCCTCTAATGAAAAAAAGGCTATTAGGCCTAATGCTCGGATTGGGCTGTTTGTAGTGTTATAGCAATGGCAGTTAGCATGGTAACTCCTACCAGCAGGGGGAGAGTCAAAAGAGGCCGAAGGATGTATCACCAACAAGAGTGTAAATAGTCATCTTTCAGTCCTGAAGTTTTAGCAGGCTGTAGCCATAGGTGTCTTTGTGAAAACAGTTGTCGTAGGCGGTAGGCAGACGCTTAGCTGGCGATAGGAGGCACCTGGCTTATGGTGGTACGAACGACTGGCACTGTCATCTTTCTGCGCTGATCTGTCTGCTCATCCGGATCAATTGCCTTCCACTTTTCCCTCTAGATAACCGATACCTGATGGAAGGGTGGCGTTTCGGGGTAAAGTCCCTCACTAGATTACTTTCTCACGTCAGAAATATCGGTCCGGGTAAAGCCTGAATACATAAACCTTCGGGATACTACGGGAGTACACTGATAGAGGAAAAGAGTGAAAAGGTCTTTGATTGTATTGATTCCCGAAGTGAACTTACCGTGATTGCTTTCAGAGTTAGCCCTCGTCGAGATGGATTACCTTTCTTCTTTCTCCGATTTAGCGGGAGCAGTGTCTGGCTTTCCAAGAACCGAAGCCAAAGCTTTCACTGTTCTAGAAGACTGAAGCGCTAATGCACTGAGACCAAGCTTTTAGAAAGATTCATTGACCGGATTGCTTTCGTCGCTTTCCGGCTTGGAGATAGGCAAAACCGATTTCTTTTAAGGGAAAATGTATATGTGTATTTTGAGAATACCTGTAGCGAGGCTTCGCCGACTGAGAATAACTCGCCTTCGGATCGCGGAGTAAGCTTGGAAGTACAAAGAACATCGGTCGGTAAGCCTATTAGTCTTAGTGCCTAGGTTGCTTCGCTCGATCGATCAGTGCTAGAGTAAATGCAGCTAGCGTACCTGACTCCTTTTATCCTTCTTTCTAAAACAAGGAAGGGAAATTCATATCTGATACTCTTTGAGTCCAGTACTGAACAAGAAGGAAAGGAAGTTTAGGTTTCCTGGCTGATCAATTGACTTCTTTGTAGAAATAGCATACATAAGATCAGACAAGAACTCTTTGAAGGACACGAGGCGCTATATTAATTGCCCTATCTTAGGGTCAAAACTATAGATTAAACTTAGCTACTGACGACTCTATCGTTCTTAAATCCTATCTCAGGCTTCCTCTTGTCTTAGTGCTGAGGGACGAAAGAGGAATAAGATTCAAAGACATCACATGAGACATCAGGAATAAGCAACTAATTCAATCACAATTCCACACAATCAATCCCAGTCCTGAGCTTATATGTTCGTACGGTCTTGAGTTACTTCATCGATGGAAACCTCGTCCTGGCTTACTTATGTAGTGTAGAGGATAGAAGGGCTAAGGGGCTAAGAGTGAGGGTAATAGAATAATTCCGTATATGAGGAGAAGTCATGTCTGAAAGCAATGACTTTGCTTTAGAGTGATGGTATTCCTAACTTGCGTCAGAATGCTTGATAATTCCCAGTCTAGGTAGCTAATGAGCTAATACCCCATCCTACCATGGAAAGGCAATAGAAGGATAGGTCTTGGATGAGCTGTAGAGGCAGGAGATTCGATACTTTCCTGATTCTTCCTCAGAGAATGGCCTTTGATGAGTTGTCCTTCTTCTGAGATGAATGAACTGTGCCGATCTTTTAAGGGAAATTTCAATGCTTCCCCATATCCCCATATGAATAGCCTTTTTCCTCTTTAGAATATAGGATGTTCCCAGTTCTTGATCTCTTGACTTTCTGCTTTCTTTGTTCCTTACTCTTATTCCTTTTTGGTCGTTATGGGATTTGGCGATGTTTGAACGATTTCAGATTATTTGCCCATTGATTTGAGCGACGGGAGGTTAATTCTCTATTCTCAACTCTTTACTTCGACACTGGCGCTATGTAATTGCCGTAAGCCTTAAATAGGCAAAGAATGAGCTACCTACACTGCTAAGATGAATTCGTGGAATGTACGTGGAAAGAAAGCATTATTAATAGATAGAAAAGAAGGCAAAGAGATTTTCAAAGAGTAAGGAAGGGAATGTCTTTGTTTCATCTTTATTTGATAAGTAACCATAAGCAAAATACTACGACGAAAACAAGCATTGGAAAACTTCCGTTTCAATAAGTACTGGTACACTTTAGAGGTAGGCTTTCATTTCATACCTTTTTGATATATGTCTTAGTTGGCATAAAATAAGTAATAAAGCAGCCAATCCGTACGTGCCAGCCAGTTAGATCTGATTGGGGAGGCAGAAGAAGTGAGAGTTCTTGGATTTCGAGTTGTTGACTCTCTTAGTCCAGGCCTTTGGAGCTTAAGAGGAGAACACCGGCTCAATTTGTGCAGTGCGCAGGCTGCTGTACTAGAGGGGGCAATAGTGAACCAAGAAATTGCATAAATATGGCATTATGATTATGCATTATGAACTTCTCGTTTTAGAGACGGCGGAAGGACAGCATTCAAAGAAAGAATTGACTGTTGAAAAAAATCCTACGTTAGAACCAGACTTTCCTCGTGTTAGCGAAACTGGAACTAGGATAGCCTCGGGTAATTCTGTTGTTTAAGCTCCTTTGACTAGGCTTTCTCTCCGGTGATATTGAATCTCTTGGAGTAAGATCAGTAGAATGATCTCCCCCCCTGGGAAACAGGAGAATAAGAAAGAGATATCTTTCTTTACCTTAGGGCTCTAGTTCTTTGGTAGGTGGGCTATAGATAAGATTCCACGATAAAGCTAATTCCTTCTCTGGGAGGGCGCTATAGAGAAGCGATATCTTTCCTCCTGGTAAGCGCTATGGGTATTATCCAGCAGTCTAAGTACCAGTACCCGAATCAGTAGTCTCCGTACCCCTTGCAGCTAGTCGAGTTGCCTTACATGATGGGGTCACTCAAAAAGCATGGGACTATTCTAATGAATTAGGTCACATGGTCGGGAGTCGTCTGGGTGGGTAGGTATACGCATACCCTCATCCAGCTTAAGGTTGTGCCCATCTTTGAGCATACTCTTGCAGCTCATTATGGTTAATAGACCGAGAGTACACCTGGAAGCTTTGAATTGATTGCGCTAAACCATGCACCACTTGTATCAAGCGTTAATAACTGTAGCTCCTATAAGGTGGCAGAGATTTATGGCGGATTCTCGGTTGTTGCCACTCTTTTTGAGTTCTTTTTCTATAATTGGAAAAGGAACCCGCTATTCCGACATGAAGAAAGAGTTCGCTACATTAGAATAGGTTCTTTAATAGCAATAGCCCAGGGATTATCTAAAGCTGACTTCCCTAAAGCTTAGTGGCAAGTGGGATCTTAGCCTTAGTTAACCAAAGGTGTACTTCCAGGTTTACTCCCAATTGAGTTAGTAGAGGTACAAAGCGAAGGCATATAGTCTAAGATAGAGGGGGATAACGCACTAGTTGTTTCCTAGGCGTAGGACTCTCTTTTATTCATCGTGGTATAGAGAGAGAACAGAGCAACAAGGGGGGCTAAATTGAATAAAATTCTATATCTGTCGCTATCCGGATCTATCTTATCCTTCTCTTTCGCCGTTGGAGCACGAAGGCTCTCTTTCTATTTCTTTCTAAATGGCTGAATGCAGATAGAGCCACTACTGAAAGGTATATCCTCAAAGCCGGTTAAAGTCCAAAAGTTTCCGGGGTAAAGCACGTGGAGTTCTAAAACTATATCTGTTTTTTAGGGGCTAGCTAGCAGAACTGCATGGAACCTGAAAGCTATGGCAGTTAGGCAGCTTAACTATAGAATGTGAGGATGTTCCCGAAGGGCAAAGAAAGAAGGAATTATTCGGTGGTAGCATTAAGCTCGCCTGAAGAACCGTATTTGCTCTCTTAGCTCGTTCGTGCAATGAACAGCCATTGAAGATTCAAACTACTACAGGTCGAAGAGATAGATTCGAGGTGGAAGGCCTATTCTATTGTTATTTGAATTTCCCTTGGATGAAACTTGAATAGTGGGTGCTTTCAATCCCAAATCTCGGCTTTGATGCTGATGCTGACGATCGGGTTGGCATAGTCTTTATTCCTCAAGCAGGAGATGCTAGTAGCCGGGGGTAACCCATTGGAAAGGCAGCTGAAGCTACTTCTTCTGAGCTCGTTGAGATGTAATCTTTTTTTTTTCACTTTATTTAATAAAAAAGAAAGATTTTTTTGCAGCTACTGAATGAAAGAGCACTTCTTACTAAGAAAAATCCCCTGCTGCAACGGTTTAGCTTTGAGACATAGCCTTTCTTCCACCATGCGCATGGCATTATGTCGTCAACCGACATGTTTTGGTAAGGCTATGGGTCCCCCTTACTCTTTTACGCATTACATTTGCTGCGATCGGGACTATCTGGAATACGTCCCGATTCCTGTGCCAAACAGCTGGAATGTACTCCGGGGAGCTTCGTAGTTCAGATGGTGGCGTTGCTGGAACGTATTTCGGTGATCCCCGGTGCTCTAAGAGGTCTAGTCGGGATGTATTCCGCATATTCCTGCCCATCCTTATTTTCATTGTCGGTGAACAGGTACCAGTAGTAGTCCGGTGGTGTTCAGAGTGGGGAGTCCATATCTTGAATCGTTGGTTCGTATGTCGGAGACAGAACCCTTTGTGTCGCCCCAATTTCATTACCTCATATCCAGCTGACTGGAATACTATGGGGGCTTGTCCTCTTAACCTTCTGATACCACCCCAAGTCCTGTCACTTCCTCTTCGGATTGATCTTCCTCTTATATTGTCGTAATGCTTTTGTAGTCCTAGCTAGACTTTCAACGCATTAGCTCGCAACCTTACTACTACTAATAGGTAGGGCTACAAAAGGACTCTCCGGATACCCTTCTTTTTACGCTTTCGCTTTAACTCCACCCTCTCCCTTGAAAGAACATCGGTAAGTTTGCATTAGTTCAGCTAGAGTAAGGAACCAAGTACGAATGCTTTCAGTGGTTCTCCTAGGCAGAAAGCTAGAGATGCAGCTTGCCTGCACATTGGCGATACGTGTTTGCTGGATTATGAAATCTATGAACAACGTAATTGTTGGAGGTTAGGTGTGAACCCATTAACTAGGGTTTTAGAATACTCAATCAAGGAGTTTGGGAATGGTGTTCAGGTTGATGAGCCGGAATCAGAAATAGTTTCCAATGAACGACTACCCACACCAGAAATATTGCCTGAGGCTGATGCTTCCAGCGATGTGGCCTACTTTTTGACTATACTAGTCTTCTATGGGGCTACCCAGAATCTATAGTGGCATGTGATATATGTTAAATATGGCATCACAGTCACTGCAGTGGCATTGAGGATGCTGAAGCTGTGCCACCACTCTTTGTTTGTTCACACAGGGCGATTGCGGGAGCGTTTATTTCGCAAGGTAGTTAGGTTTTTCATCAAAGGTACTCAACTGCTGAAAACTCGTAAGAATTTTAGGCTATCAATCAACATAAAGAAAGTACGACACCGCTCTTTCAAAGAATACAGAAATATCATAAGAGAATAGCCTAGCTAGAACTAGGATTCAAGGTATCCCGGTTGAAAGACTGTCCTTCTTCTCCCGCTGCGCACGCGATCACTTCCGGATTCCATTTTTTTTTCTTTCTTTTTTGGCAATGCAATTCCCACGCTCACAGCCAGTTAGAGCAAAAAAATCCACCCCCGTCTTTCTCTTAAAACTCACCTCACTCTCGTAAATGTACTTCCCAAATCCTAGCGTGACGTGGATGATTCCCCGAATCCATTGCTGACTTCACCACGATCGATTAGGTGAAACGGTTTTGCAAAGTTTGTTTTTTCATACAGGCAGTGTGATTGGGGGATCTTTTGTTTGGCTCCGCAAGGTAGCCAGCCAGTTTTTCATTAAACAGGCATGATTCAACTGCAAAACAGAAAAGTAGTGTGGAGAACTAGTCAGAATTGTGCCTGCCATCTAATTCGTGACGCATGGCGAGATTCCTCTACCACTCTATAAATGGAGGCTCGATAAGTGTCTTCATCAAATTCAAATCAAAAAAATTGAGTAATAGCACGTATAGCTATGGATGCTGCAAACAGGCTTTCTGCAATTGCTGCCGAAATGGGGCAACTGCAAAATGAAATTCAAGAGCACCGTAGAGTGCTAAACTTCCTTTTGAGAAGTGTTAGAACAATGGATCTTGCAAGGAAAGAAGCGCGCATTCGCGCTACCAGAGAGCACATAGAGGGTTTGGAGACGAGGCAGCAAGCGCTGCGGGCGGAGCAGGAAGACCTAATTGTGCATGCTGTCACCCCCGGTCCCCGGGGAGACTAGAATAGAAGAGTCCGTCGACTCTTTTTAGTTTTAGAAGGTTTAAATTAAATAAGTGTCTGGAGACATTTGTTTCATGTCTGGTGTTCTTTGTTTTTTTTTAGTGTAGATCTACTCCGGTGCCTACTGGAGATAGACTCCTATCTATGCTATAACTATCTTTCTTTTGTTTTATTTGTTATGTTTGCATGTATAGTATGGTATGGTAAAACCCATAGTGTCAAATGTTTACTACTTAATGCTAATAGAATAATGAATAAAGACTTTTTCGTAAAAATGTGCAGAAAATGAAGTTCTTTCCTTTTTTTTCTTTCTATAGTGGAGATAGTCGCACGTAATGACAGACATATTATGAAATGTGGTAAGAACGGGTTTCGTTCTAGTGCCAAGAATATTCCAAATCTTTCAAAACATCTTCGGCAATGCCGATCTTTAACCTAATGGTGAAAATCGTATTCATTGGACATCTTGGGATACGTTGTGTTTTCCAACTGACGAAGGTGGACTGGCTTTTCGCTCTTTTAGAACCATAGGAAAGTCCGATTTCAAAGAAGAAATTGTATATTATATTAAAGAAAAGAGGGTGTTGGCTTCTTTCAAGTCGAAGGGCTAGTCTTGGCGAGAGGGATTACTTATTAGGCTGCTCGAAGGGCTGGACTACATGTAATAGCTAGACGGAATGGCTGCCTGAAAGGCAAGGCACTGAACTCGCACAAAAAACAAAGAGAAAGTGAGTCCTTTCGACGGAAGGAGGCGCTAAGGTCGACTTCCACATTAGCCTTTGAAGCTGGTGATAGACCTCTAACCCTATTCACTCGATACAAAGCAAATGGACCGCTAAAGCCATTCCTTCCACCCGCTGCTGCAACTCCTTCTTTCTCTTTGCCCTTCACAGCCCCAGATCGACTTATTAGTCTTGTTTGCTGGCCTTTGACTAAGGAAGGGAAGACGATCTACCTATTAAGTTCAGTCTTCTTTTTGCTGACTTGAGTCCAGAAGGGAAGCGACTGATTTCAATTCTTCTTTGCTAGCGCTTTACTTTACTCCTTTGGAATTCCATTAACAAGCTTAAAAGAAAGCCTTTTTGTTTTTACAAATGTTGTTCGATATTTCACTCCGTGGGCCAGCTAATTAACGAAAGTCATTCCTGGAGGGAAATCAATCGAAGAGATTGCCTGCCCATGGTACAATTCCTTACTCAAAAGGACTAGAGTGCTAAGCTGCCTTCCCGGCTGCACCACTATAATGAATGGCTCAAACAAATAGGAGATGAAAGAGCCCTTTCTCTTTCTATTTCCGAAGGCTAAGAAGCCAGTGCCGGAGAAAGAGCACTTGAAAGGAAAAGACAATCTTTTTAAGGAGGAGCTCATATAGAGTACTCAACCCCTAGCTCTTTCATTTAATCTCCTTTGCGTATCGTATGTGCCTGTCTGGAACTTCCTTTATTACAGAGAAATTGACATAAAGAGCGCTTTGCCCTAGCGCGAAAAGTCTTGCTTAATGGCATTCCCTTTCTTGCTTGCTAGCGGGCTAGGAGATTCGGTGACTTGGTCCGTTCGCTACTCTCTTTTCCGCCATTCTTGTATGCGTGTAGCCTAAGCCTACCTTTCGATTGGACTTGCTCCAGATCTTTTAAGACCCGCCCATCTTCCTTCCCATTCTGGCAGGTTGGTTCGTGATGATTCGTAGAGTACAACGCTTTATCTGGTTGGGTACGTACGGCTGTTCCTGCAGCTTGTGGAGGTGACCAGGGCTGCATGCCCGAATGGAATATTGACTATACCGTAGAACTGACCTAGTCGCTCGTGAAGGAGCTGGTCATCATGTAATATAGTATATGTAAGTTCAGGTCTTCCTAGAGCGAACCCCCATGTGTGTTATACGTTATGATCCGACATTAAGAATGATTTACTTAATCCTGGTTTCGATAGGCCATAGAGTAGCAAAGAAAAAGACAAAAGACAAGCTACAAGCGTAAGTCTTCCTTACTCTGATAGTCTATTGAAGTCTTTGAATGCACGAGCTGAGACAGTGTAGATAGATCCGGATAAGGCAAAGATCAAATTCCTACTACTATAACTAAGACTGATAATTACCTAAAAGAGGCGGAGAAGACGTAACGACCTAAAAGGCGGACAAGCGCTCTTAGTCCGCGAATGCCTATTCGTAATTAGTCTTAGAGCACCAGCTCTTATGGAGACAACAGCGGGTACTGATTCCCTAGTTGACCCCTGACCTATCAAGCCTCCGGACAAAGGTGGCTTCACCCCAAGGAGACCAACCAGAAACTCTCGCCACAGACGGCCTTTTTAACTGCGTGGTGGCTTCATCAGTTTGTTTGTAAAGGACGCCCAATCAAGCTCCCCAATTTATATAAATAATTCTTCTCAAAGAAAGGTATCGGCAGTTCAGGAAACGAAACCCATACAGGAGCGAGTGAAGATTCTTGATTAGGACGAAAATCAATCGTCCATTTAGATATAGTCATTGGTTTGCTCTGGATATACCACGTGTGACGAAACCACAATCTCGTAAAATCTTCTTCAAGCATCGGACGCAGGAGAACGTGTTTGTCATCCAGAAGTCCCACTGGACAATCACCCTTCAATCCAAGCGAGACAATAAATTGTCGCAACACCTCCATGGATGGCCTCCCCATCGAAAACTTCCCCACTAATGCATTCTTGTAAGGTTCCGACAACAATTGCAACTCTTGACGAGATATCAATAGTGCCGGTTCCCCTTTGAAAGTGGAGATTTTCCCCAGCGATGGAGTGCTAGCCGACGAGCCGGCAAGAACCAATGCAAACGACTTTGTGACATGAAAATCTGGCGGACGGGGTTGCCCTCCAGGAGGCTGGAGGACAGCCATGAACGAAACCCTAGAGGAGAGAACGTGCGCCAGAGGGAGGAGAAAGAGAAAAAAAAGCATTTTTCAAATAAATGAAATGAGGATTAAAAACCTTTACATTGAACTGGCGAATATAAGGAAAGCTAAAGCTATCTAGCCTAACTAGAGAACGACATTTATCAGGCAAATCATTAAAAGAGAAGATGTGTCTTCCAGAGAAATTCAAAGATGATAAAAAATCTGCCACCGAATTGGCTTTTCTGAAGATATGAGTGATAGACGCCGAGAGTTGAAGCATGCAGTGTCGAATCCGGTCTAGGACATTACATAAAGGCCATTTTGCTCTTCCAATAGCATTGATCAGCTGAACTAGAATTTTCGAGTCTACCTCAATGATCAGTGGCAAGTAACCCCTCGACCCACATAATTGAAGACCATGTTCCAAAGCCGCCGCCTCCGCAGCTAAGACATCCAATTCACCAAATTCTTTATAAAATGCGAAAACCACCTTTCCAGAATGATCCCGCAACACCCCATCCCCCGAGGCAGATGTGTCACGCACACTGGCATCTGTATTTAATTTGTACCAGCCGGCCGCTGGGGGCAACCATGAAACAGCCTTAGTAGTAACTTTAGTTGGCGGAACAGACTTAAACCACGAAGACACCAAAAGATTCTCATCAACAATAAGTTGAGAAGAGCTTAAAGCAACTGACGAGCCAAGCAATGAAGAGATACAAGAATGAACCATAACTGGCATACCAAACATATGAGAATAATGTGGCCAAACCTGTTGAACCAACCTTACGCCGCACATGTAACGGGTGACTTCCTGAAATAGACTTTTGATGCATAAACGATGCCCACATGGAATCATTCAATCTAAGACGCCACCAGAGTTTCATACTAAAAGCATCAACTACACTCGAAAATGATCTAAAACCAAGACCACCCTCTTGAACCGGGAAAGACAATTTCTCCCATGATTTCCAATGAATTCTTTTCTGATCAGCCGACTGATTCCAAAGAAAACCATTCAACATTCGACCCAAGGCCACAAGAAAGGACTTGGGAGGAGACAGAACTTGCAGCAAAAAGATAGGAATCGATGTTAGCACATGCTTAATTAGAATAATTTTTCCACCTGAAGATAAAAATTTGGCCAAGAATACGCGATCTAACTTTGGCTAAAATGCCATCAAACAACACCCTTTTCCTCTTCCCTACTGCTAAGGGAGCTCCCAAATAAGTAATCGGCAAATGCTCACGCCTAAAGCCAAGAGTTCCCGCAATGAGATTAACTTGGGCAGGCGTAGCTTTAGACGAGCAAATAAAGGAGCAGATCATAAAGCAATTCAATGCCAGAATCATTGTGGTATCTCATTATCCTATTTGGCTTTCAAACATGGTTCCGGTTCCCAAGAAGTCCGGAGAGGTACGAGTTTGTGTGGATTATAGGGACTTAAACAAAGCCAGTCCAAAAGATTCTTTTCCTTTGCCAAATATTCACATTCTTGTATACAAATGAACGTGGTTATCAACAGTTAGAAAGAGAAAGATGACACATCAATCTTCCGGCCCATTGGATTTAGATTCCGCTAATGCGGGTAGAGATGCGGATAGATATATTAGTGTGTATTCGGATGGAAGTGCTGACCTTGAGACCGTACCCGGATCTTTGGAGTCCTTGTTGTCTCCCCAGACACAGAAGGCTCATGAAGTTTTATATCACGGGGTAACAAACCAATCGTCGAAAGAAAACTTTATATCGACCGGGCTCTTTAATTTAAAGAGCAGAACGAGCGGGAAATGTACGACTTTTTTTTCCCAGGAGATGGGAGAGTACGAACAAGGAGTTATCCACTCCGAATACTAGCCAAACCTCGAAACTTGATGTCATCGTCTGAATCCCAAATCCACCTTGTTACACGGCTTATCTTTTAGACTCAGTGTGGTCGTGCTGTGTTTACTTATTGAACACTAACCCAATCTGAACCCTATCGGCACCTTTGGTCCGTGCTTTCTCAATCCAGTACGAAGAGGAAGGAGATGTGGCATTGATAGTTGGGAATCCCGCCCATCTCAGTCAAGTTCAATCGCTAGGCGCCTTATCTTAGTTGCCTAGGAAGAGGCATTCTTAGTTGGTGCAAAGGGGTTCGGGCAAATCAATCATCCGAACCTGCGATAGTTAGACGAAACTAATATAAAGAAAGTGTCCGAAAGAAGTAGAAATCTGACCCCTGAGTTTATGAGTAGAAAAGCCCTTTAAACCTTATGCCGTGTGAGCTTATGCCGAAAGCCTTTCTTCTCTTATTTCATAATTCGTTTTTGCTGCGGGGGGATATTCCCCGGTCAAAGGCATTAAGACATGCCGATTTTTTGAATACCGTAGAATAGGAGTAGGACAAGGATACCAAACCTTTTGATCGGTATTCGCCTTCTCTTAAGAAATTTTGAGTTTGACGAAGGGGTGAAACTGCTTTAAATCGGTCCCAAAGCGCCCTTTCGCCTCAGCGCACAAGAAATGACGTAAGTGGTAGGCGGGCAGAAAAGGCTTCTTTTTTTTTCGGCTCCCATCCCCCGAACTGTCTCACGAAGAGAGGAATTCGTCGTTCCATTGCTTAGGAAGCCAGCATGCATTTACAGTGAGAGAGATCGGGCTTTGATGGAATACTTCAATCAAGAAGAAATTCCATTTAGTCGGGTGTAGGTCTGGGATCGCCCCCTTTCGAGTTCAAGAATAAAGCCCTTCAAAAGCCTTAGGGCACTCCTATCAATGGATGGATCGTTCAGAACGGGTTCGAGTTTAGCCAAGAGACGCGAACGACTAAGTTTATTCACAGAAAGAGTCAAATCCAAGTGTAGAAGCATTCCAATTCCAACTTTACCACCCCATTTGACAACTTCCCCGTAAAACTCGTTTATCCCCTTCAAAAACAGACAGGAACTGGGTTTTGTACCATGGTTTTGCTTATTCAGAAACCGGGTTTCCGCCATCCATCAAAAGGCGATCAAAAACTCTGATTGATCGGCTAGCTCTCACACTTCCATATTCACCTCAATAAAATGGAGTTGCGGAAGGCAAGAACAGGACAATTCTTGATATGGCATGAAGCATGTTGAAGAGCAAGAGAATGCCTCAGGAGTTTTGGGCCGAAGCTGTCGCTTGTGCAGTCTATCTAAGAAATCGTTCTCCAACAAGAAGTATATGGAATAGAACTCCACAAGAAGCATGGAGTGGTCACAAGCCAAACATCTCTCACCTCCGAGTCTAACACTATTTGCCTGTGAGACCCATCTTCAAGATGAAGTCCTTTTATTCGTGCCCTTGGAAAAGCCCAGTGACGAATGCGTGTCCGCCTGGCCCATCAAGACACCACCTTAGTCATTCCTGAAGTAGGAGCCACGTGAAGAGTACCAGACCGGTGCTTCTATGTCTGCCCATTCCAGGGTCGATAGAGTCTACGAACGGAGTGCACCAAGCGTCCTTCATTCGAAAGCGAAAGCGCAGAGGGTTGCTCTTTATTTCCAGCTTTAAGTCCGAACCTTTCAAATATGAATCTGGTCACCACCTTCTGCTACATAGCTGCCACCTCCGCATCTCCGATAACAATATCGGAACCCAAGATAGCATAGGTAGTAAACCCGGATCCCGGATCCACTAACTCGGTACTCAACCACACGGTGTTGTGGTGTGCTAGAGTGAATAATGTCCAGGAACCGTAGAAAGCAAGTGGTTGTCCCGTGCCGAACGCCACCAAACAGTAACCTTCTCGACGATGGGCCTTAGCTCTAAACATATTGGCTACAAGCCCAGAGCCCACCCAAGCAGCCGCAAGAACGGAGCCGAATAGACCGATGAAATCTTTCCAAGAAGCAGGGAGGGAAAGGTATCGATTGCGGCTTTGAGATCAAAACGCGAACTAATTATTAACACCCAAAAGTCGAGCCAATGGCTTACACTGATCGTAGGTCCCATCCATGGGGATCAACCGAAGTGTATCCATGGCCCAATCATGGGCTGGTCTCAATAAACACTGTTTCCGCTGTGACGGGATTGCAAACAGCAAAAAAACTCCAATGCCACGCGCACTGCAGTTTCCTTCTTTTTAGCCCTCGAAGGGGATTGATGCTATCGAATAGGGTCTTCGGGGGGTTTGTGAAAGTAAAGTGGCATTTCTTTTTTCACGCTTGAACTACGGGACAGACAGACTACCGGAATAAAGGCTGCCTTTTTCTCCGGGAGAAAGAATCCATTTGAGAATCTAGTTGGGTTTTCACTCTGCAGGTCGTTGTGTTAGGGATCGCTGTCAGCATTGGTGGTTTTCTAAATCTAATGGAGCTGCGCTTCGGTGGATTCAACAAATTGTTCCTTCGTTGATTCTGTGGCATTTGTGGAGGGCGAGAAACTCATCACGATTCGAAGGTGGTGTAATGGTTGTTTCCAGTATATGTTACTCTATTCTCCAGGACTTATATTCTTTATGTGTGGTTAAATATCCAAATCTCAAGGGGTTGGCCAGTTCCTATTTGTTTGGAATTTCTTAACAGCCGTAGTTTCTACTCCTGCTAATAGTTTAGCACATTCTTTGTTCTTACTATGGGGCCCTGAAGCACAAGGAGATTTGACTCGTTGGTGTCAGTTAGGCGGTCTGTGGACTTTTGTTGCTCTCCACGGCGCTTTCGGATTAATAGCTTTCATGTTACGTCAATTCGAACTTGCTTGATCTGTTCAATTGCGACCTTATAATGCAATCGCATTCTCTGCTCCAATTGCCGTTTTTCTTTCTGTATTCCTGATTTATCCACTAGGTCAGTCTGGTTGGTTCTTTGCGCCTAGTTTTGGTGTAGCAGCTATATTTCGATTCATCCTCTTTTTTCAAGGGTTTCATAATTGGACATTGAACCCATTTCATATGATGGGAGTTGCCGGTGTGTTGGGCGCTGCTTTGCTATGCGCTATTCATGGTGCTACTGTAGAAAAGACTTTATTTGAAGATGGTGATGGTGCAAATACATTCCGTGCTTTTAACCCCCGAAGAAACTTATTCATTATTCAATGGTCACCGCTAACCGCTTTTGGTCCCAAAGATTTGGGGTTGCTTTTTCCAATAAACGTTGGTTACATTTCTTTATGTTATTTGTACCAGTAACCGGTTTATGGATGAGTGCTCTTGGAGTAGTCGGTCTGGCCCTGAATCTACGTGCCTATGACTTCCTTTCTCAGGAAATTCGCGCAGCGGAAGATCCGGAATTTGAAACTTTCTACACCAAAATATTCTCTTAAACAAGGGTATTCGTGTTTGGATGGCGGCTCAAGATCAGCCTCATGAAAACCTTATATTCCCTGAGGAGGTTCTACCACGTGGAAACGCTCTTTAATGGAACTTTAGCTTTAGCTGGTCGTGACCAAGAAACCACCGCTTTCGCTTGAGAAAGGTGCCAATCCTTATTATTGATTGTACTATATTCCAGTAAAGTAAGAAAAGGAAGGGATAGTTTAGTCAACGACCGAGAAAGCCTCCAAGCTAGAGAGGAAGGAGCCCTCAGTTCGATGTTCTCCACGAAAGCCGCCAGTAGTTCCTCCTCCACTACTCGGTGAAATAAGTCTTTTCATTGAAGTAGATCCTTCGTTGAAGCAAGTAGTCTCATATACTGGTTCAGCAAAAGAAGTTGTCGTAGGCGATGCGGCACCTCTCTGGCGGCATTAGTTACCAGATTCATTCAGTAACAGCCTTAGGGGAAGGAATTCAATATCGGCGACATCTTCCTCCTCAAGGCTTCCTTAGCTACAGGATCCCTATTCTAAACCTAGGTGGGTTCGGCCTTATCCTGATCGTACTCCTCTTCCTAGTTCCCTGACTATTATGGTAAGGGAAAACCCCTTTAGAGGATCACTCTGACTCTTCTGCTTACCACTGAAAAATTAACGAATGTGCCACGCTTCCAGCTACGAAATTCAAGCAATAAGGGCCGGTGCCACCCACTATTCTAGTTAGACTAGGAAATTTCCCCTCGCCCTCACTCTAAGAGACTATAGAGAGTTAATAGAGCTCAAGGGAGGTGCTATATTTCTTCCAAAAGAAAGACAGACTATATGGCATTAGGAAATTACTACTCAAGACAGAGTAGAAAGATGATAGGAATCTATAGTTGGCAGCTTGAAACGAGGAGGGAGAGGGTAATCCTCTATTTCGGGTGTGAAGGGGGGAAGCAGGTTTCTAATCAAGCAGAAATGGTAAAGGAGGAAACAGCAAATCCTTCTCAGGAAGGAAGTAAGAATAGAATCCTACCGGTTCCTTTACTAGTTATATTTCAAATGAGAAAAGTCTTTACTTTACTTCAAGCTTAGTAAGGGAGTCAATAGACTGATTGACTCATTCTGTAACATAGGAAAAGAAAGGGGATGGTCTCAGAATCTTACCTAAAAAAGATCAAAGATGCTCTGAAGAACGAAGAATTGGTCTTTTTTCCAAGGAAGCTGCCATCTAGGTCTCCTCAATCACTAACACGTGGAATTAGACAAAGACAAAAGCAAAGAAAAGGTAGATGAAGGCCACAAACCCTATGATCTCATGAAGAATGAAGAGAAGTAGAGCGAATGCGTTAACCCGATCCTTGCTTTCGTAGTAGATCGAGCCGTGTAAGTAGTTCTAAAGACTTCGGTCTATTCCGGTTTTGAAGGAATTCCATTCAAAAAGGCTACCTTAGCCCGACGGAACCGCGCCTTCTTTTCTTTCATTTCATGACCTCAAAAAGCAGCTTCCCCATTTACTCTCCTTGCGCTCCGAAGCCACTTTGAAATTGAGCTCTTCCGCTTCGTGTCGTGGATCTCTTCAAAAGCAGTTTCCCACCATACCATGAAGGCATTAGGAAAGCTCATCTGAGAGCCCTAAAGGGGCTTTTGCCTACTCTTCGGAATGGTCGGGATGGGCAGAATTACTACTATAACTTGGCCAAGATAGACAAGATGGCAAAAATCAAACAATTTCATTGCCTTTAGCTCAGACAGCGGACGATTTCTTAAAGAGTAGCTAACCGGTTTGAGGAAGTTAATCATCGGGGGAAGTTCCCGAATAAGCTGGAATCCGCTGTGGGACTTTCATTTGATCGAAGGGCTTCTTTCGCTTGACTTTTTTTTGAGATCGTTGTGACCAAGCGCTTACTGTCGGTCCATGCGAACGACCCCGGATGTAGTCTTCATTAGTCTTGCTTTTTCACCTTTCGAAGACGAACCGGGTAACAAAAGTTGCGATCAGGAAGGCTGAAATCCAGATCATGCATCACATCTGGAGCACGCTGGTTCGAGCCCAGCTCATGACAATCCCGTTTATTGCGTCGAAACCGGCGTTAACCGCTCATTTTCGAGGCGATGAATGAAGGGGATACGAGCGTATAGCGTATAAAAATCAGATGGATTTCTTATTCTGATTGATAGGGTAGTAGAAAGTATCCCGTTGTTAGGGTGGGGAATCCAATTTCTAATCGTGGTAGTAGACATAGACGTTCAAGCAAGCCTAACCGATCGGATGGGACTCCCACAAAATGAACAGTTAATGCTCAATCAAGTCCGACGGTTCCGAAAGAATAAGGGATTAGTACGCTATTACTAGGTAGGCTCTATACGGCACAATAATGAATGCGAATTTGCAGGTCGCTCCTCACTCCGCACCAAACCGAAGGAGTTTTACACGTGGGGTTGAACGCGGATTGTTGCTAGCCGTTCGTGGCAGCTAGCAGTTCTTGTGTGACGAGTGTTGCTAATTAATAGCCACAAAATCCAGGTAGGACAATTTGACGGGTCCACTTGGAACCCCCAATCTGCCCATGCTGTGTGAAAAAGGCATGTTTCTTATTCTCCAGTTTGTGGGTTGGTTTGAAATGGTTTCGAACGTAGTAGCGAGCCTCCTTTCCTTCCTGTGCTTCTAGTAAAGAACACTTGAGCTCAGTGCTTCTATCGCCTATGAAATGTGAAGTCCTTCCAGTGTCCCTACTGTCTTGAGAAATTAGATGCCCAGTACAGAGAAAATAGAAGTGTGATTGTCTTTCCGGGCTCGGTTATCGAGTTTGCCTCCCCTCTCTCTTTACTTATCTTATCTTTCGATATTAGTTATTCACGGACTCTCTCCTTCGAAAAGAAAGGAGGATCCCCTTTCTCCCCCGTGTGGAAGTATGTCTTTCTTGCTGCTCTGCTCTCTCTGTCAGCACTTTTTGCTCTGCTCTATTCTAGAGTCAAAAGTTAAGAGAAATCTTTCCTTGCCCAATCGTAATCATGATCGGGAAATTAGCCCTCCTAAGGCCCTGTTCTGGCATATGCCTTATCATCTTTCCCTCTAACTATGACTATCATATATAGAAGAAACTCTTAATTTAGTTCGGATCGTACCGCAGAAAGCACTAGTTCTGACTTGAAGGATGTAGTTGCTCCTACTTGTCTCAATCACACGGATTTAGAAAGGGTCGGGGTTAGAGAACTTTTTTCGGGAAGATCGCTAGAACTTCAGAGAGGAAAGAGTCATTTCCGTTCAAGTATAGTCTTAGGCTTTTAGCCTTATGAATTTCAATTAAGCTAAGTGGGGATACGAGCCCCTTTTTTTGAAAATGGAAAGGGGAATTCCTTCTCAAATTGCTAGAATGGGAAAGAGATTTTTCCTCTTTTCTAACTACGCTGTTTACGATGGACTCTATGTGGCCTATGCTTTCTTCTGCTCTTCCTATCTGGCGGAGCAAGACATTTCTTGTTAGTAACTCGAGCGGAGAGACAAAGACGGTTCTCTACGGCGGAGATTCTTTCTCAAATTCTATATTATATTATATAATTCCAACGCAAGTTCATCCTCTAGAATCACATCGGAGGAAGGCTGTTCTTATCAATGGAGCAGTCTACCGCACCGCACCGTGGGGATAAATCGTCCTTTTTTATCCAACACCCTTTCAATTAGGCTAGCTAGAGTCAGGATGGGGTGGCTAAAGGCAATCTTATAAGACCGATCTCTATCCTATCAAATTCCCCGTAAACAGAGAAGAGCAGAAATAAAGCAAATCCGCAGTCTTATAGGTCCAGGAACGACATTCTTTTCGATCTTGTTTGGTGTGTGGGTAAGAAAAGGAAATGAATTTGATCAGCATTCTTCTAGGCGCTGTGTTGTAAAGACATGCTTTTCGAACTCTAGTAGCTCATGATCCGGTCTCAGTAGGTTCCGGGCAACCCGTAGTCATGGGGGTCCTTCCAGTGATTTCTTTCAGTGGTCGCATCCGCGGTGAAGAAAGAAGGTAATCTTTCCACGGTGGCGCTTTCTACTAGGATAGGTTAAACTACCAGCTTCTGCCTATAGTCCCCTTTTTTCTAGTAAGGGGCCTTAAAACATCTTTTTCGTCGGCTGGACATGTCCTTTCAATACAAAGATTTTGTTCCAGGTTTCACCGGAGTGAGTCGGCCAAAGACAGGTGGTTGGCCCTGAATGGAACTTTCTTACTAGCTTCGCTATCCGCGTAATAGGGAGAAGAGATAGCTGAATCATCAGATCTTCTCCTCTTTTCTTCCAAGAGGGTGAATCATCATCTACGTTTCAATGACCTGGGATTGTGGCTCTCACTCTCACCCCGTTCGAATCATCTATGCTATTCGGACACGAACGACTATATGATTACATACCTACGGCCTGCCTGTACTGAGAGAGGCGTATAACTCTTCTCCCGGGCTGGCCGGAATAGGGATGATTGTTGCTGGCCAGGCCGATCTATTATGGACCTCATGTCTTGAGGTGGAGGGATGCAAGACTGTTGTCTGTACGGTGAAGTACATTGACCGCTTTGACAGCTAACGATTTGTGCGCATACCATTACCGGCTTAAATCCTTTCTGAGTGACTGGCTTTAGGGCTCTCGGACTTCTTAGCCGCTTCCCGCCTCTATGGCGTTCGAGGTCTCGGCTGACAACCTAAATAAAACTTCGTTTGCCTCAGGTAGGGCGGTGGAAGACAATAAATAGAAGTACTCTCATGCCCTTACTAAAAGATTCAGAGCTATGCTATACCATTCAAAGTGGAACAATAATGAAGAGTGGAGTTGCGGTAAGGGCAAAGATAAAGCGACTCTAACTCAGAGTTTTCTCTCAAGCTATAAGTCAAGCAGTACAGCAGCAAATACCAAGCAGGCTTTCTTGCAGTCGTCGCTTTCAGACCTGACCTTCACTCTTGTCTCGCGGGTCACTTAACCCCTATACCATTCATACATCATACAACAGCTAAATCGAGGGCACTGCATATTGCATATAAATAAGATGGAAGATATTTCCGGGTTTTCACTCTTTCGAGCGAAGTCCTTCTTGGACTTAAAAGACCACTCCTTCCTTCCAATAGTTTCGCTATAGCGACTACGTACTTTAGCTTTTGGAAAAAGAACCATTCACTTCACACTTAGCGAATGTAGGGCATATTTATTGAATAATGCACCACCACTATTTCTACGCTCGATCTCTATTCCTCGAAAGCCGACTCACATTCGAAAGGCGCCCTGAGTCCTAATCTCCTAATGCCCGCACAACCTATCCGCATTGATCTTGATCTGAGGTATGTAATCATATTGGAAAGGTCCTATAGCATCGTATGGAGCAAAGGGCGAAAGAAAGGCTACGGGGAAGCCTAGGTATCCTTTTCTATTACGCAACGGCATAGAATTCTGAGACATCAGACTGTTCAGTCGCCAGTTCAAGTGAGTTGCCTACTCCTTCTCTGCTCAGAGTAAAAGAGGCAAAGTGCTAACTAAGTAAGCCCTCTTTCTTCAAAAGAGTCAAGTAATCATATTCTATTACCTTTTTCTTTTGCTTGCTTTGGGAAAGAAGTGACCTTACTTCCCCTTTGTCCTAGAGCAGAGTTAGGACAGGTTCTTCAAGAAATGACTTGAGCTTTGCGAGAGGCAAGCCTTCAAGGCTTGTTGCTCGAACGAAGTGAGAGGTTCTGCAAGAAAAAGAATAAGGGAGAGGAAGGTATGTGGGTACTTTTTTCTTACTTTCTAATGTTACCGAAGTCTGACCTTGTACGACTTTCTTTGTCGTTCTACTCGTGTTCCAAGCGTATGCAAGAAAATGAGTTTTGCTTTCACGAGTCTCGTGTCACCTCCAGCTTCTGTTGTTCCAATAGCGCTCCTAGAAGAGCTAGAGGCGAAGTGGCTTTCTCTTGCTGTATGATTACATACCTCGGGCATTCGCCATTCCCATGAATGCCGGGTTTCGATGGTTTCTGCAATGGTCGTCTTCCCCAATTAAGTAATCGCTTGCTGGTGCGAAGGGGAAGTTGTGGAGTCCCCTGCATCGAATGCAATGGGATATATTCTCCGCGTGTCTGTGGGACAAAGCGACTATCCTAGGTGCGCAAGGAATGTTAGATTGACATCTAGACTATTGCCATTTAAGCATTAAAACTTAGAGTGGGCGCATAGAGAACCTCCTCATTTTTTGACTTATTCTTTCCGAGGGTTCAGTATCCCGCCGAGTCCCTTTCCAGCGAGCCTTTATCTTATAGCCATAGCCTTGCTGTCCAATCTTTGAGACTCTTATGGGCATCAATCCTCTTCGGGGATATCGTCGAAGTTTCACTCACCTCTATCCTTGCCCTTTCCTTGCTTGTCAGCCAAGCCTTCACATCTAACTGTAAGCGCTCTTCCATTATAGCTATCCCCGCTTTTCCTATTCCTTCTAAGTTGAGAATAGAGATCCAAATGCTACGTACGATGCTACTACCTCTTTTCTATAGTGATAATCGCCGCTTTCGATTGCTCTGTAGGGGCTGGCTTAGAGCCTATTGAGACGGGGAATTGGCAATATGGTATTCACGGGCGAGATTTCTTGGTGGTAGGGCAGTAAGACTAAGGAAGATATTTTTTCTTTTTACCCGAATGCTTTAGCTTTGGAAACGAATTTCGGGCCAAGTAAAGGAGGCCATTGCCTTTTTCCAGTCCAACGTATCCCGATAGCGAAAGAAGGCTTCCTACCAGCACTAGAGTGGGATAAGTAAACCTGACAGATACCTTAGAAGGAGGCAATCCCTTTCTATCAAGCAAGATTGATTAGGATTTTGAGAAGATAAATTAAGACGTACCTCGTAAGGGACAAAGTCATTCGATAGAGCCAAGCACTCATTAACATCTTAGGATAGACACTGAAAGGCTTTACCCAGAGTCTTAAAATTGGCAAACACCTTCTGGACTGGATAGGAAACTCCCAGGGGGGATGGAATATGGGCAAAGCTACTCAAATTTCTTTCTTTAATCCCACCCTACAACCTAAATCTCAATCAGGTAGGGCGGCTTCAAAAACACTTTCATATAGGAAAAGGCGGATTCAATCAGTCTATATCTTCTGTCTGAGGGTCTCTCAACGGGAAGCCACGTCTTCTTGCTTAACGCCCTCGTTCTGGGGATTTCCTTTCCACTCCTTTTCATGGTCTCCCTTCTCCTGCTTTATCGATCTTTCTCCTTAGCTTTGACGGGAAGTCAGTCCGTTCCGTGGATTTGATCAAGCAAGCTAGCGAGCCAGGAAACTGGACAATGGAGGCCACAGGTTTGATGGATCGGCCCTTGAAAGAGCATTATATGAGTAAGATTTTAGGCGTCTACGCTCAGTCTAGAGTTGGGCTTGCCCCCTTCCTTTAACCTTTCAAAAAGTCTATCTCCCACGGTAGAAACCTCATGTCAGCTTCATAGAGGCCGTTAAGGTGTTGGGTAAGTGTCAAGCTCGGCCTTCTCTAATATAGGAAAATAGCTCTTTCTGTAATTCTAATATCTATTTCACTTTCCTTGCTGTATTGCTTGTCTTATAGTCAAGGGGGCTTTGCTGCATCTTCGCAAATTCCGGTACATCAAGAACAAAGCGTGGGTCTAATAACTAAAAAGTAGTCTCCTCTCCCTAAAGCGAAGCTCAGCTCGGCGATAAAGAAAAGGACTCTTTCTTCAGAAATCGTATCCGTAGCTCAGTCGCTAGTACGGAGACTGCACCGCAAGGGCTTGAGAAGTAGTTTACTTGTGAAAACTTCACTATAGACTGCTTTCTTAGCCAAGAACTCTATTTCTGAGAAGTAGTGCTATGAGTCGGTCACTCCGTTCCCCCTTGCCTGATGATCCCAGTTGACCACAACCCGCGGATCCATTAATGGGAGGATAGGAACGTATCCTACTGAACAACTTTGGACTTACGAAGAACGGTATGAAAAGAGATAATCCTCTTTTCCTGCCAAGGAAGATAGTAATGCCTTTCGTAATCCTCTATGTGAGTCAGTCATTGGGTGATCTCCTGCCTCTGGATTTTCTACCAAAGAAAGAAATGGGGACATATGAACTCAAGTCAAGACCCGGCCCTTCTTTTCTTCTAGCAAGTGTGCTATCCCGTGTGCCTATCTACTTATTTATTATTAAGTAGTTTCCTCGAAGCTGGGTCACTCCGAGGCCTTTCAACAAGGCCATTCCACGCGGTACAAACCATTCAAGAAACTCCTCTAACAACATAGAGCTCTCAAAAGAGAAACTACAGGCATGTTAGCCCTGACGCCCCTCCCTCTGGCAAGAACTAACAGCAGACAGCAGCAATCCATATATAGGAAGATAGTTTCACCTCTGGAAAGTCGCCTTATCGTTTGAAAACCTCAATCTCATACTAGCTAGTGAAAACAAGAAGCCTAAAGACCTTATTCAACTAATAGTCAACGAAGGAGACCAAGCGCTAAGCTACTCACCGAGCGGGAAGAGCTATTGGCTATCGTTCCGAACAGTCGATCTATCCATAATAGATACCAAAAGGCACCTACGAATGACAACTAAAACTAGCGCTCGAAGCATCTGATAGTGCCATGGCAGAGCCTCCTACTTGCTTGTCGGACCGGGCTTGGGTCACTAGCAGTACCCTTTGGCCTACTTGGGCTGGGGGGTTGGTTTTCAGTGTACCTGAGTACAAGATCGAAAATCATGCTTTGCCTGACTATGTCTTTTCGGTATGCCGCTACGCCAGCAGAGCGAATGAACATCAATCCAACCAATATGCACTCACTAGAACTACTGCTACTTGCTCTTGACTTGAGATCGACAAATCGTGAATCAGTCTTTCCGGAAGGATGAAACGACATTCAAACCGCTGTGTTAAGACGACATTTTTTCTTGTCTCCGAGGAAACTCATAGTTCTGAGGAAGGGAGATCCCATAAGAAAAACTTGTCTGTTGTCTTCGAGTGCCCGGAGGTACCTGATTCTGATTTCCCTATTTATATGGTGATATGGAACCAGAATATGAACTTGTTATGAGTGCTCTCCCTTGTGTTTTCAATCTTTTATTCCAAAATTTTGCTATCTTTAGTGATAGCCCCTTTCGTATCGACCCGATCAGAATCTCACAAACTGATGTGAAACAGTAGTTGGCTGGGGAAACGTAGAGTAGAGCTTCTTTGACTGCTTGATTGATCTCCCTATTGATCTCTGATTCCTCTTTCTAGTCTTTTGAAGATGAAGCCATTTGAGTCCGTGGTTCAAGAGAGATTGACAATTGCTTTCCTATTTTATGGAGTTACCTATCCCTCGATGACATCGGAAACGATTGGTCGTCGAAAGCGGAAATTCCAACTCGCCTCACCTGATTTATTCCGAGTGTATTACCCCTTATAGAGGGGTGCTCAGATCAAGGAGGAAGATCGCTGTTCTGCTGGTAGGAGTGCGGCTCCTATAGTTCCCTGCTAGATCGTAGACTGATCGGGGTCCCCAGTTCACCTTTGAGACTGGCCCCTAACCTTAATAAGATGGCTCGTATAGACCTTCGCTTTCATATCAAGCACACCCCCTGTGGGGAGCGGATAGGAATAGTATCCAAGCGGCTGCCCTGCCACAAATGATACCGTAGATCGTTTGTTCTTCACAAACGGAACCAGAAAGAGATTTGTCGCCAGTACGGAATTCACCACACTAGATGCAAAGGATAGTCTCTGTAAGAAGGACCAAAGCGCACAAGCAAGACTGAAAGAACCTACTGATTCTTGCCAGTCATAACAACCAGAACAGGTTAGCCTTCGTTTGCCCCCATTGGCAAAGTCATAAGTAGTGGTGAATTCGTGTCACTACTATAAGTGCTTTCCATAGTTCAATAGAGAAAAGAGAGAGAAAGAAAAGCACAACTATTCAACTAACACAGAACGATCAGGAAAGCGGGAAAGCAAAAGCGCTACTTCGAGTTCCTACTGCCGGTAAGGAGAGAGACGACTACTGCATTCGGGCCTTTTCCTCTCGATCCGGCATTCGGGCATTCGATTCATTCCTTGCCTTCAACTCGAACCTACCCTTAGGACTAGGACAAGCCGGGCTTAGAGCGTAAAGTCGAGGTTGGTTAGCTCGACTAAAAGGAGAGGAAGTTGGCATATATCTTAAGTAAAGTGGAAGAAATTGACCTAGAGAAAAGCGTTGGAAATCTCACCCCATAGTATGTTGACATCTCATAGGGGAAAAACGATCGAAAAAATGCATTCTATCGGCCTTCTCCTTGTTTTTTCATTTCTTGTCTTCCTTGAACTCTTCCTCGCAGCTTGAATCGAGTCTTGCTTTCATTAGTGCATTCACTCCTTCTTTATACGCTGGTAAGTAGACACATATCACGTATGATATTTATTATGAATTGTTTTTTTGAGGAAGCGGAAGTTGCTTTGGCTTCCTCAAAGCTTATCCGATTATTAGATCATTAGACCATGGGAAAGTATGATTGCATAATTGCTTAAGAAAGGAAGAGAAGAGACTTTGCCGTGGATGCGAACACTAGCTGCTGCTTGTCCTATCCTTATGCTATGATAAGAAGAGATCTGATTGCTTTCTAGTGTGACGCTTCTAAGCCCGGCTTTTTGAAACTTCCATCGAAGAGCAACTCCTCAGCGTAGTATTATCGGAATTAGGAAGACAAGAGCCTATGAGATAGCTTTGAACAAGGGGAAGTGCTTTCTTCTTACTAATAATAAGAAAGGGGCTCCTAGTTAGGGAAAGGAATCCGTGCATACAGAGTGAATAACTCTATGCATTCCCTACCTTCTTAAGTGAGACCAGGTAGCTGTCTTTCAGGTCATTCAATCTACTGAAAGTTGCTGAGGGCTGGAGTGAACAAATCAGCTCTCACACAGTCAATCAAAAAGTTCAAGGAGTTCCTTTCTTGGAGTGAGAATGAAATCCGATCTTTTAAGAAATGCTCGTACGAGAGCCTTTTCTATATAATGCCGTCGACAGGTATGAGTGGGTCAGTGAATGAAACTAGCTCGCTCTGGATGCTTTGGCAAGGAATCCGCTTTCCGGAACACGAGCACAATCAAGATATCAAGAAATCCCACTTCCCTTCCCACTTAGAGTAGATGTAGATCTTAGCTTAGAGCTTCCAAGGCAGATTGAAAAGGAACTTATACATGAACTTCTTAGTTGACCAGTTCTGATTCTTTCATCCGATGTTCGAAATGCCAGGTATGTGAGCTCGATGGCTTAGAAGAGTTCGTCCTCATCTACCAGTTGCTTTGAAAGGACTTGACTCGGGCCTGTAGACCGAACATCCAGGACTAGGGAATAGGAATAGAGTTAACGACTTCCGATACGTGAACTAAGACTAAGAAGAAAGAAGGAAGCGGTCTTCCCTTAGTCCTCTCCTACTCTATCCCTCTGCTTGGCTGACGCCTTGTCCGGATCTCCACCTCTATGAGTTCTCGCCCCAGGTTTCACTCTTTGTCTCCTTCATCTGAGGCCGACGGGTGCGTCATCATCAGCCTCATGACTCTCATTGGCCGACTCATCACCTTAAAGCTAAGAAGAAAGACAGACTCATTTACTACTCGCAGCAAAGGCATATCTGGAGAAAGTAGATCGCTAACCTCGATCCCATCTTTTCCCTGATAGCGGGATTGTTGGAATAGAATTGAGCTCGACTTCTCTTTTCCCTTCAAGCGCTAGAGAAGTACCCGCTGTCTCTACTACTAAAGTCTGCTAGTTCGCCTTCCCCTTATAAGGGTAAAAGAAGAAAGATGGATTACTACCTTCCTTTAGCAGGATTGGTCGAAGGTTCATAGCGTAGGAGTCTTAGTTCACTTCTTTACTGCGTCTGCCTTCCTTATCCTATTATCGGAAGTTTGCCCTTCAAGCCGGTATTAGTTTCCGGGTAGGAGAGTTTCCTCGTCTTGGTGGATCATTCAATTCAATATCCTTACGTTGGTGAATGCATGAAAGCAATGACAAAGCTTGCTTAGACTAAGCATCCAACTCTACAAGTCATACTGCTTCTCGCTATTCCCTAGCGGTTTCAGCTCATTCATCTTAGAAGAGGACCCTGTCCTATTTAAGAAATAGCTATTCCGTTAACCAGTCTACCTTCCTAACTCAGGAGTTTGAGCTCAAAATCATTCCTTCGAAGGAGCTTCCTTATCGGCGTTCTTGGGAATAGAGTTCATGAAGCTATCTCCCCCGTCAGCTAGGGGAAGTCATTAACTTCAACCTTGATTGGCCGAGGAAGATTGAAACGAAATCTCAAGCAATGAGCTCTGCTTTGACTATCCCTTCTGCTTTTGCTTTGTCAGTTGATTCTCACACAGTTCATGTAGAAGTGAGAACTTGAACCGGCGCCACAGAGGCTTGACCTACCGATGCCTTTGACGAGGGGATGCTATAAGAAGAAAAGAGAAATCCCAGAACACGCCAGTAAGAGAGTTCTTTCTCGGACAGGACGGTGGTAAGTGTCTTCCTTCTTCTCTGAAGGCTACCAATACTGAGGCTTCTATACGGTTCTACATTCCCGAGAAGCCTGTGAAAAGAAAAGAACCCTTTAACCAGCTACATAAAGCACAGGGTTGAAAAAAGTCGAAGTAGTCATGACTTCAACCAGAACAATCACTCTACCTTATAAGCAAAAAGAAAGATATAGCTTTCATCTTGCTGATATCCGTCAGCCTAGGTCCAGAAGAATAATTTAAGACATAAGGCGCTTAGGAAAATTCATCAGGGTAGTAGCGCTGACCCTTCACTAAGAACATGATGCCTAGACTGAATGTCTATCTCTATTCCAGCATCCTCTGATCTAAGCCTTTTGATCTTGGACTTGGAAGGTGAACATTGCAGCTTCTCACAGATTCTAGCTCAGTCTTCCTCCTCTCCTTTATTAAGAGATTTTAGCAAGAGCTACTATGGCCAAGGATTAAAACATGGGCACCGGCGGCTTTGTCATTGAATGTAGAAAGGCTCGGAGACCTAACTTCCACGCTTTGTCTAAAGACAGATGGGGGGCCCTGCAAGCATTAGATAGGGAAGAAGGCTTTTACGGTATCTCAGCAGGTCACCAACAACTAGTTCTTTGATGGGATTTTAGAATGAGCATCGGACTATTGCTGAACGGAGTGATTCTCTTTGGGATGAAATAGGGGGGATACTCCAACAAGGGTTGAGGCATGGGGAGAGAATTCCTCGCTTCTACCTTTTCCCTTCCTTTAGAGAGTTTCAATCGATGGAGAAATAGCGTAAGAGAAGAAAAAGATGTGTTCGAGTTGTGAGAAAGCTCTTGCTCTTCTCGGATTCCTAACTTCCTTCTTACGGAAAGGAGTAGCAACGCCCTCAGGGTCAATTCCCTTGCCAAGAAACTGCCGAAGAGACTTTGGCCAACAACGAAGCAACAGGCAGGAAGAGCGCCTTTGAGCAAGACGAAAGGTAAAGTAAGCTCGGACCTCGTAAACTCGCTGCCTTAAAGGACGGAAGGAAAGACGGCACCCATACAGATTAGAGGCCAGGAGGAGAAAGAGACCAATCCGAAGAGAAGAGATGCCGTTCTCAGATGCTGAGCCCACTAGTTCGATACATCAAAGCGCTACCTCTCCCACCCCTTCCTCCGATGCCGGCTATCGATCTGGAGAAGATGCAGGATGAACCAATGTGAATGAGTGCTGTCAGCTCATATATCTTTCCATCTGCACATGTACCTGGACTTTCTTTCATAAACGGCTCCGCGGATCTCCATCTGTACCTAGATTCGCCACTGGCTTCTCACTCGTGGCAAGGCTTTTGATCGTAAGTAGAAGCAGGGCCGGACGAGGCTAACTTCCCTCCCAATCTCAAGGGAAGGGGCAGCCTCATATCCATATCTGTTGTTCTCTGGCGTTCTCTGTTCATGGGAATCAGCCAGAGGTCTCGATCAATGATGAGGCTTTGGCACAGTTGTCACACAGAACACGAACACACAAGGACAAAAAGCAGACTTTTTAGCACACGTAACTTGATTAGGAGAACCCTAATTCCCAGGTTAACGGAGCTTAACTGCCATTCTTTAGTCTTATTAGAAGATTCATTCTATGGAACTAAACTCAAGAGAAGGTACGATCACAGGGTTGTTCACGCTACCAGATGAGAAGAAGGAATTAGACCGCCTCATAAGCGCCAATCTCATTAAAATCCCCTGCCAAGAGCCAAGGGTGATTGTGCCACGTCACGCCGGCTCACAATCAGTCATTACCTTTCATCTAGGGTTTCACTGCTATATAGTTCAATGGCTGTCGTGCCTGTCCTCTTCGAGATGGAGGCAATACGGCTTGGAATCCATTAGCCCCTTGAGAGAGTCTCATTCTATGCAAGATTGAATTCACAATGAAAGCGAGGTAGCAGTAGAGTGAGCTGTTTGATCAGGGCTTTTCTCACTTTCCATGATATGTCTATCCGCAGATGCGCGGAATCGCTCCTTATACAGGAGCCTAGTTATATAATTCCTAAAAGTCAAATCACAAAATCCCGGGATTACGAAAGCTTAGTAAGGCAAGGGGGAACGGAGTGACCGACTTCTTGGAAGTAGTGCTTCCTTCTATTGTCTCATCATGAGTTCCATCCGAACTAGGAGAAGAAAGACAAGTAGTCAAGGAAGGCTGATTTGAAGAGTTTGAGGACCGGGGGACGAAAGAAGGCAAGATCTTTTCTTTAGATGCTAAACCGAGTTCTTAAGCTGCAAAGCCGGGCGTTAGAAGAGTTAGCGCTGCGTTCGGATGCCTTACTACGGGAACTCCTACTCCTAGTATTAAAAGCACCGGCGAGCTTAATTAAATCATTCCTTTTGGTCTTTAACGACCCTCCTCGCCCACAACCGGCCCGAAGGAAGGAAGAGATTTAGGAATTCAATTTACACTTCTAGCTACATAAAAGGAACTCCAACTCCTTTGAAGGCAAGGAAATTCCCCCGTTCGTGTTGAAAGAAGCGGTGCTTGTTCCCCTATCTTTATAGTTACATCTGGTGTTAATACAAGCATAAGAAAGAAGAGACCCAAGAAAGATCTTTTATGAAGCTAAGCTTCTAAACCGCGAAAGAAGACCGGTTGCAAGGTTTCGAGCTAACTACAGGATTTGATTCTGCAAGCGGATCGGACAGCTATGAAAAGGTGTATTTCATAAAGAATGAACCTCTGACCGGCTAGCAGCGGCGGTCCCACGCACGACCTTCTGTTACTGATGATGATGGGCTAAGGGCAAGCTCTCTCTACTATTCAATCTCTATCGATTTGACTTATTAGAAAAATAGGGGGAAGATGACTTTGATCTCTTCTTTCGGAGAAATAAGTGCCTCACGAGGAATAGAAAGAAACATATTCTACCCTGAAACTTTAGGTCAAATCCATTTTTGGATAACTTTTTTTGGGGTTAATCTGACCAAGATTCTTCCCTTTGCTTTCATTCTCATGTCTATGGTGCCGCTGCCGGTGGCCTATGCGATGGAACAGGCCATTCCTCATGCTGATTTGGGGGATCTTGATCTGGACTTGCATTTGGGTCAACCGGGGATTGAAGTCCCACGGCATCCAGAGATTGACTGGGATGGATTGCAAGAAACCCTTTCCCAAAATTTCCAACTCCACCACTTTTCCGTGCCTCGCTTTCCTACTCCGCCGCTGGTGGAAATCCAAGAACACTTATTTCTGGAAAATAGAAATCTTCCAGAGAACCTAAGGCGTCCCCTGTCCGAGGCTGAAGAACTACTTCAGCTGAAAGACCGAATAATCCAAACTATGTCCAGGGTAGAGAATAACCCTTTTTGGGTGACAAACAGAAATTCTCTTCTGGGACATTCCCTAAGTCACACAAACGTCTTCCTAGAATATTCAATTGACGAATTGACTCGAAGGCTCAACCAATTGGAAACCTTTGGAAGAAATTCAGTGTTCTATTCGCAATTGAAAATAATAGAAAAAACCTACTACTTTTTTTTTAAGTAACAGTAGCGCTTCAGTGGACGTATAGCATAATAAAAAAGCACCCACGTCGGACAGGACTGGAATGAAGATAGCGTGAGCTGCTGTCGGTATTGGAAACGTCCTTAATTCCGTGGCGCGAAATCCATCTTGTTAGAGTTAGTCTCCTATCTTATAATAATTGGTATCACAGTATGGTGGTAAGGCTTACTTGTTAGAGTTTGGACGGGAAGGGCTATCTGGTCACTAATCATCAGACAAGTCGCTTCGGGCTCGCCTATCTTTACTTTCTTACTTTCTTTTCACGGTGATAATCTTCATATAAAGTATCGAAAGGAAGGCCGCCTTGAATCAGAGGTTGTATTTAGAGGGCACGGCGTACTGAGTTGAATCAGAACAGGTAAGATAGATTTAGGAGAGGTCAAAGACTAAGACGCCGGTTGCATGTCTTGCGGCCTCCGCTACGGCTTCACAGCTTCTCTTCCTTCTGTGGTATTTGTCCCTGAGACTAGTGCTACTCTGCCTTGCTCATTCACTATGTCATGTCACTAGGCTATCGAATAGCAAAAGCGAGGAAAAGCGAATCTACAGCTCGGTACTCGGAAAGCTAAGAAGACTTCCTAGGTCCGATCTACAGCTAGCACAATCGGAACTACAACTACTATTACGTTGGGGTGTCCTTTCTACGCTACAGGAATCTAATAAGGCTATGCTTTCCTCGCTCCTTTTCCTTCGGACTAGGCAGTCATTCGCTCCCGATTCTCTTGAGGAAGGATGTTGTGGTTGCGCTTGGTTCTTCTCTTTGGGTTTTCACTCCTGCTTTAGTGTCGCTAGCTGCTGTGCACTGAGAAGACTCTATGGTCTTGATATCCGGATAGAGCGATGGTACAGGAAGAACAACCTATTCCTATGTCATTTATCCCTTCGCTGAGTCTGAGTAAAGTAAGAAGGTATAACTCTCCAATACAATATATAGGTAGGCAGGAAGAAGTTCCGCCACTCACCTGACACAGAACCAATCGGAAAAAGGAAGAGAAGAGCTAAAAAAACTTTAGAGGCGAGACTGACTGCACCCGATTGCCCTGCACAGTCGTCTTAAGCAAATGAACCCGTGGATAAGTAGGCCTTTCTTGCAGACCGATCTTCTCTTCTGCCGAGTCCCCCCCTCAGCTCACGCGATAATCAGGACAGAGAGAATGGACTTGATTCACCTTTGCCCACGAGCCGTCCGGCAAGAATGAGAGCAAGAATTTCCACGTAGGGAGACCACCCCTCACTCTCGTCAGCTGTACATACGTCACCTTCCATTGTCTTAGCTTTGATTTCAACGTACTCCTTCCTGCGTGCCGGGAAGTTCCATTCCTTACCCTAGAAAGCTGTTGAAGCTTCTTAAGGGAAGGGTATAAAGAGGACTAGTAAGTTGGAAGAAGAAGAAAGGCAAAGGCCCACAAGTCTTCAGTCTGCAAAAGTGTGCTTCGAGCCGATGCTAATATTCTTTCTATTCATACCTTGTTAAAGCTTGATTAAATAGACTCCCTAAGAGCATGCCTTGATCTCAAGGGCTCAGCAGCGCTAACAAACTGAATTGGGATCCTATCCTTTAGTAGTGCTCTTGTTTTGGTTCTTTTTATTTTGAGTGTCGAGAGTAGGGCATATGATCCACTATTTAAGTCAGTACCATCCTTTGCTATACTATATGGAACTTTGCTTAAAGAGAACCTTCTCCTTACGCCTTTATTTAAAGAAGCCTTAGACTAGACGGCCACCAAAAACAAAACAGCAATTCCGCGAAACAAAGAGATTTGATTCCGGCCTGGGTTTCCGGATCCGCTTGGAATTCCTTCTATATCAAGCTGGTTGCCATTGCCTGCCAAGGAAAGGATCAATAAAATCGTCTTGCCGCTGTTCGAAAGCGAGTTAAGTGTGTCGCTGGGGTATTCGTTTTTACAGCATACGTGGATAGCTCACTATCGAAGCGGTAGGAGTTTGAATTTGATTTGAATAATGCTATATCTATCTGATGTGATGATCCAGTGATCCAAGATGCGATATTGATGCTTAAGAGTCTAGCTTGACAGCAATCCTTTCACCAAGCAAAATCTCCATCCACCTAGTCGAGTGACTTCTCTTTTATTAGTAATAGCAATCTTATCCGCTAGTTACTTTTTTTCTGGCTTTAGTTTAATCATTTCCAACCTGCGGAAGGCTTTGTTCTACTCTGCCAATGGTTACCGACTCGATCTTTCCTCTACTGACATCTAGCAACTCTAGGAATGAAAGAGAAAAACTATTAATAACTAGGGGATGTTATCTATCGGTGAAGCCTAGCTACGAGAGAGTCTTTTCGCTAGGACGTTTCACTTTGAAAGGGAAGAATAAGAGGGGAGGTTCACAGGCTGATAGGTGGAAGTATTCAAGAGAACTATAGAGCGGAATGCTTGGAGCGAGCCGAGCGCTTTCCTTTTAGCCGTGTAACTTGGCCTATTGGTCTACTGGTCTATTAGTCCTTGTTCTCTTTTCGTTATCCGCATTGGAGCTAGAAAGGGCTACTTGTAGTACTTGTACCGATCCGTATTTAGCCAGCTCTTTAGCTCTGCTTGGGTCTATTGGTCTAGAGCTCTTCGGTTAAATGTCCTTTGTTGTCCCGTCGTTAAAGGTCGAGCTGTTCAGCTGTTGATCAGTACGATACAGACAAGTCATCTAGTGCTCCCACTGTTTTAAAGGAGGGCGTACCCGTCCGTCCCAATTTCGGATGCTAGCCGCGCCTCTGACTCTTTTACTGGCGGCTTCTGTATCGAATCTTTGGCGGATTGCTCCATCCGGTGCTAACCTGATCTACGACCACCCTCGCCCGAGGCGTCCATGGGATGTACGCCTCCTCGCATTGGGACCTTTTTCTTAAGCTAAAAGCGGCTTTTCTGTTCCTGTTTAGGAATCCCATTCGGGAAGACGACGGCGTGGTTCATCTGTTGGAGGCGTAAGCGCAGCAGTTAGCTTGACTCTAAAGGTAGTTTCGTTCTCCCCAGGTGATAATCGGTAGCTGTTATAATAGTAGTAGCGGTGTGACTGTGACTTAAATAAAGGGAAAGGCGGGTTCGGACTCATACTCATCTTGGGGTTTCGACATAGCACTCATGCTAGCACCATCCCACTCATATCCACATCTCCTTCAAGGGGTGTCGACAGATCCCTTTACTGCAGACCACACCAAGGCGCCCAAAATGCATATCAAAGATCGTTCACCCCAACGGAAAGTAGTGGCAAATCCGATAAGGCAGTCGTTCATGAAGTCACTTCTGAATGAATCCACTTTAGAGGAGCGTCTTTGATCAAGAAGAGATCATAGCAAGAAAGAAGGAAAAGAGTATATATGATAGCACTCACTATACTATAGTACTTCAGGCATCGAGAAGGGAAGAGGACATAGAAAGGAGCGAACGGAGCAAGAGCAAGATCACATCCTTTGGAATTCCCCTTCTTGAGCTTACTTCCGCAAAAGATCAAAAACAGAAAAGAAAACCACCACAAGAAGCAGACCCTTTCCGGACATCACGGAAGAAGAGGAGTCGTGCATTCAGAGGGGCTCTCAACGAAAATCCACAGCCAACAGACGAAGAGATAGGAGAAGAAAATCAGAGTTCATCCTCAAGACATCTTCGAGTGAAGGATAGTGACATTTCGTAACTCAGCAAACCAGAAGAATAGAGCAAAACAAAGAAGGGACCTTTGCCAGATAAAGCCTTGGCAAGAGAGGTCCAGAATGATAAGAGACAGGATTGCAGTTTTAGATTGACTCCCTTATCCGAACTGGCAAATGATGCCTCTGACGCGGGCCTAACGTAATCGCTACTCTTCCTACTTTCAGAACCGGGGGCATTCTGGCAGAGGGAAGTTCAGCATTTGGAAAGAGCTCATCATATCGGAGCGCGTTGGGCTTGAAGTCAGACTTCGCTTTCCGCATCCTTGTCCTTACCTATTCTTACTGAAGGTAGCCTGAGTCACTCTTGGGGAAGTGGAACTGGTCATAGGACCAAGAAGTCAGAGAGCTCAAAGGATCTAGAAGAAGGCAGCGTTTAAAGACAAGTTTCCCTATCGATGACAAAGAAGTCAATTCAAGTTAGTTATTTACCCGGTCTAGGTTCTAAGAAGGAGTAGCTCGTCAGTTCACAGTTATAGTTCTCTCCCGACTTCTATAGGGTGAAAGCGCTTACCGAATATACGTATCCCGTCTTTCAAACCTTCAAAGATCCCACCACCGGACAAAGGGAAGAATGTACGCAGGTTTTCAACCTTTTTAATCCATTAGCAGCGATAGAAGCTCACTTGATAGTTTTCCTTTACCTCGGGGAAGGACACTATATAGGATAGATCCCATCAGGCTCTATCTCAACTGCTTCCCTCTGCTGTTCGAATATCTTCTAGTCTTCCTTTTACCTTCTATCCTCAAACGAGTGGTATACTTCCAATCCTTCTCCGCCGATAAGCCCAGTCCGATTGTTTAGTGTTATAGCTGCTTTTCTCTCATGCCGATTTCACCTCTTTTCATTGGCCTAAGTGATGGCAGAAAACCTAGAAGACGGACAGGAAGACCAGAACTCTCAAGCTTTGTTGAAAGGGAAATGAAGAAGGTAAAGACCGAAGACATGGAAAGAGAATTCTTTCTTTATATATCATAATCCTTGATTGATGCCTGCTCAGCCATTTAGCACATCAAGTCTGAGAGAGAACAAGACAGGTAGGATGGGAAAGTTTTTGTCCGCTTGTGGGCGAGGTTTTCTAATGGTCACTCCATGCCACTATTCCTACTCCTATACCTGCTTGGGAGGCGGTCGGCAAAGCTATTAGCTCATTAGCAGCAAGAATCTACAGAGGGCATTCACTAAGAAGAAGAACGCTAGAAGTTCTAACATCGGATTAGACCTTTCAAAGAACTCATGAATCAAGGACTTACGAGACTTTGAGTCTCGCTTCCGGAGTGACTCGTATTGGTATTTCAGTCTTGCTGACTACGCTCTTTCAGGAGTTCGCAAAGGCTTATTAGAGGCAATTACTTGATATAGCAAGTTCCATAGGAAGGGAAACTGGTTGAACGTATTCCTTTCCCAGTTCTCTGATAGTGGCTGAAAGGCCTTTTCCTAAGATCAAGAAAGATCAATTATAAGGTGTGAAGTGATGTCTGCCTACGTTTCTCTAAGTGCTTGATTGGCCGGGTATGATGGTGAGAGCTGACTTTCTCATATGAGCTGCGGTGCCATTATCAAGTACTTGCCTAGTCGATGTTTCCCGCTTGGTAGTTCGAATTCCATCTTAGGACTGATCCTTTGTTTTTCTATATATAAATAATGCCTTCGTAGATACTATGCATCGGTCAAAGCTGAAAGACGGGAAATCATTAGCATTCTCTCTCATAGGACATAGGTGTCAAGGCGCTATATTAATTGCCCTCACTCTACTGGCAAAGTCACTCCATCGCCACACCAACCCTTGATGTGAAAACATAGGCTAGGGTGTTCGCATCTCGACCATATAGTTAGGAATAGAAGGCCTTGTCGAAGGCAGCATTCGAAGCCTTAAAGTTTAAAGTAAAGGTCGAAGGAACTCCCATCTCAGAGGAAGAATGAGAACTAGTTGACGCTGGCTCTAGAATAGAATACCTAGCTTCCGTGAGGGCTTACTTCTTCTTCAAAGGTTTTATCCGCTGAAAGTGCATTGGCTCCTCAGTTCATTGACCAAGACCTTTCCCTCTATCTGCCAATAGGCAAAGAGCGAGATCAAGAAAGAAATGCCTTCATTACATACATCCTTCCTTCGCGGAAAGTCAACTGCTTTTAAGACTTCATTTCCTAGTTCCTCCTTCCCCGCTGGCTGAGAGATCTCGAGATTGGATTGGACTGTAGAAGATAGGATAGGTCGGATTTGCTTATTTTTCGACTTCAAGGGATAGGCACTACCTGAAAGGAGTAGCTGACGAAGAATCGATCAAGAACTGGTATAGAGGATGGATGTCTGATTCGAAGACCTTTTCTTGGCATAATCTTCGAAGGGGAAAGTGGACTGGCTATCGCTCTTCTTTCATCCTTTATTATATTATTGTCCGGATTGGACTGAGACTGAGTTGGGGAAGAGCCTTTCTTTATCTATTATCAAGCTAGAAAGCTCAAGCCGAGAAGCTGGCAACGTACAAAGGGAAAGGAAATAGGTACGCTGAATGAACGAGTGATGGGCAAGCATCTAAAAGGGATTCTACGTAGGCAGGCATCACTTCTCTATATAATCAATTTCTTTTATCAGCTTTTCTCTTTGAAAGAAGAGAGATCTCCAATCGGGAAATACTGAATCTCCCAGTCCCTCGTCAGTCTAGTATTCGGAGGAGTCTACATCACTAAGGAATTGGCCTCGGGCTTTCAGTTCCCCTCCTCTCTTGAACCAGTATAGGAAGGAAGAAGCCAAGGAAGCAAGCAAGTAGGCAGCGCAAGTAAGAAGCTTTAGCCTTGCTTTTGAAGAGATTGATTGGTCTCATTTCGGCCCCTATAATAATGTGTCCAGTCTTTCGGGATTGAGAAAATCAATGTATTCTGGCACTCTTATAGAGAATGAACACTCAGAGACAAACCACTTGCGTGTCGTTATGTCATTTGCTTGTTTTGATCTTCATTTGATGAGTCTTAGGAGTGAGATCTTATACCTCTTCTATTGTCTTTGAGTTGACCGACGCTCTTGAGTACGTGGTTCTACCTTCAAGGCTTTCAGTATCATCCTTTTTCCTCGTCCGAACTAGTTGTCCTACTTCCTCATTGCTTAGCAAGGCCTTTTGCTGGTCTTCTTGCCTCTACTTGATGATATTCTCCCCGGAAGTCCTTCACTCTATCGCTCTTATTGGTCCTATGACCATTCCTTTAAAGCGAAGGCCAGGCTTAGCTCCTGAAGATAGTAGGATTAACTGGGAGAAATGCTCTTTAAACTCATTCAATATCTTTCTCGCCTTATCCTGCAAACAGGCTATTCGTCACAAGCAGATGTGGCATTTCTTATATTATATATACGAGACGAGGCCTAGTGCTTTTGGAAATGGTCAATCTGTTCCCTCCACCCTACCCTCTACTCTAGTATACTATTGACTTCCTTCTGTGATTTGCCAACTGCAATACATAGAAAAAGGGGAATGAAGATAGGACGTTGTGCGGTAACTAGAAGTGAGTATATTAAACCTTCACGACTCTTCACGCCTGCTATTGATATTGATGAATGCGGCGTAAGGACTGTGTTGACTGAAGCTTTCGACATTCCGGAAGGACAAGGAGAGCGTGTGGGACCCGTCTGGCCTTCACTTTGTTAACTATAAAAAAGGTAAGTTGTTCTCCGACCTTTGGAGTGAAGGGAAAAGCCTCAGTCAAATTCAATTAAATACAGAACAAGAAAAATTTAGCCATCAAACAAGGAAGGCATTTAAACAACACCCTTGTCATTGTCAGGCTGGCTTGTCCCCGATTGGCCCTATCTTAAGGGTTGGTCTTCTTCTTTCTCCTTAATTCACCTGCGGTACAAGAAGGTGAATGAAGAGCTATTCTGACTAGTTCAAGAGAACTGGTGTGCAGTTGCCCACTAGTAGCATGGCTTTCGTCCTGCCCCGATCTTTTTAGCCAAAAAGGTGTTTATGATCAAGGCCCATTCTCCATGAACCCTTTTTCGGTGGAGGAAAGGAAGAAGAATAGGTTCAGCAGAGGGATCAAGCAAGATTGAAAGCACTTAGAAGTTGAGAGATGTTCCATTCCCAATCGCAGAAGAAGGATGCAAGCTCGAGGGACAAGATCTTCTGAACTTGGACACAGGCGATGGAGGCGTCGGAAAGAGGTTACAGCGAAGGTGCTCAAACTCCTTCTTTTCCCTCACGTGTCAACAAGCAAGTTGGTAGATCGGGTGTTACCAGAAACAAAAGAAAAGATCTTATTCGTGGTGGGAAGGCAAGAGAGCTAGATGGAGGTTCTTCTTCCACTGACTCGCAAGGTATAGAGTTGGCAGCTGTGGTCACTTCTGTGAGTAGACGCATCATGGGGCCCGGCCCAGTGGGAGGGTCAGTGGACCACTGTGGATGAGGTCTCATTGGAGGTGGAGCTAGAGCCGCCATCTTTCTTCTCGGGTAAAGGACAAGAGAATCAAACTTTCCTGATGGGTCTCCGAGAAGGTCTACCTCAGGATCTCCTGCTTCATCTCGTTCCCGTCATTTTTGCTGAGAAGTTTTCTTCTTTCTCGGCTTCGAGCTCGAGATCAGTTTCTTGTGCATTTTGGAAACAATCATCACAGTCGCAGATGTCCCACCATATGTGGCCTGATTCAGTCTTCCCTTGAGAGATGGGTGATCCATCCAAAGAGTAGGCGAGGTTCAGAAGAGGCTGCAGCGGGCCGAAGTCTTCCATTCTTTCTTTGAGGGGCAAGAGAGTCAGTGTGAATGCTGGCTGATGTTGTGTTGTGCCAGTGGGCTGAGATGGTTTCGATTCAGAGGGGCCTGCCGAGCGAACCATGTTGATTTCAGGGAGTCTCTGTTTTCAATTCTCAAGTGAACTTTGGTTCCAGGTGGCGTGAGAAGCTGAGACGGGTCGTCTGTTCTTGCTGCTTCTTTCATTACTAGAAGGTCCTGCACTGTTGCTGTTCCCATGCGGCGGGAGGGGATTTTGGATTAGAATGACATGGAGGCAGATTGAACAAGACTCAAGGAGTGCAAGAAAGATTCCAGGAAGATGGGGTAGCAGATGCAATAGCTGCATCGAGAACAGTTATCCCGAAATCTGTCTAACTGTTGTAATGGATAAGAGGCCATTTTTCAAGGGCGTCAGCGGCTTACTTGTTAGAGTAAGGCTAAGCGCTAAGCTTAGTGTTTTCTGGGCTCTTAGAATACTGGAAAATGCAGCTGGCATCGGGGGGCACAGAGAGGTCAATCCGCTGGCAAAGCAAAGACAGCTTGAGACTTTCCTTTCTTTGAAGAATTCTCTATTCCTATAGGTAGCCCCATTCTAAAGGCTTGAAGCCGCCTTTTACCTTAAACAAGTTGACTTTCCGTAGCTGAGGAGAAGTGATACCATTCCTCAAATATTACTCACCCTCAGAGTACGATGGAAAGTCCAAAGCTAAAGAAGTACTTATTGGCTTGCGGCCTGAGCTAGGAGTTCTAAGAAGGGCTTCCACTTCGCCCATACCCCAAGACAGACCTTTTGACAAGGATTTCTAAGTCGACACGCCCTAGTCTGGCATTGGAGATAGATATAGGGACCCAGTGAAAGCTAAAACTTTTAGACTCCTATCGCTTCGAAATTGGTAGTATTTTAAATATGCCCTTGAAAGGAGGAGTTCTAATATTGATTTGATAAACCGCGTCTTTAGCTTGAGCCGCCTTCACCTTTTCTTTCTATGCCCCCTTATTCGCTTAGTGTCCTGTGCTTTAATCATTCCCTCAGAAGATCAAGAGTTTGAATATGAGTTCTTTATGTTACCTGTTGGAGTTGAAGACGGTGCTTTACCGGCTTCTTCTTAATGAAATCTCTTTTCTTCCCGCATAGAAGCAGTTCTTAAGTCGAACGGCTGGCTTCCTCTTTGAAGGCTTAAAAGTCACCGAAGGTGTTTCTATGATCACCTAAGTAATTCTTCCTGCTAGGGTTCTTGTTCCGAATTCGAGTCTTTTACCTCCGCCCCGATTACGTATGGGAATTTAAGAAAAGATCTTGCCTTTCTAACAAGCAAGGCTTATGCCTAGAAAGAGGGATAAGCCTTGCTTGTTAGGTGCAAAGGGAAGGTACGTAGCGGGACTAGGAGTCAGGTGGGTGGCAGCGTCCCCTTATATAAGTATAAGGGTAAGGCAATCAACCAAGCAAGTAAGTCCAGTCAGCCCGGTAACACCAGATCTTCCCACTACGGGATAACTAGCTCCAATCTTTTTTTTGCCTCTGGATTGTGCCCATTTAATCGTTTTTTTTGGGTACTTCCTCGATCAGGAGCTGGCGAAGTGGGGGTTCTACCTGGCTTTTCAACAAGTCGGGTACCACACACTCTCATTCTTTTTGGAAGGAGGGCAGTCCAGTGTGGAACCTATGGCTGGAGAGAAAGAGAAGAATCTTCCAAGATCAAGTGCAAGCTACTTGGAGCCTATGCAATGACTGATTCTTTTCGGCCCTGAGAGCTGGGAGTCTTATCTGGGAGAGCGGTTCACTCGTCAGATTGATGGAGTCGTCCGAGTGCCGATTGAGACTCATATGACTTGACTTTATAGGTCCATTCCTGCTATGGATGATCGACCTCTTGAGGAGAGACTGAAGGCAGCGGATATGGATTACCTGACTTTCAGGAGCATCTCTTCTGGACTAATAGCGGCTTCATTGTGGATGTCACCCCTGTCCTTGGTGGTATGATGGTCGGGGGCAAGGGAAAACCTATCGCTTTTGAATTGATGAAATACCCGACTAAGCTGCTAATGCATTTATTGGGATTCCGTATTCCTCTGATAGTTGGCTTTTACTCACTGGTCCTTACTCTTCTCTAAGCCAAAGAGCTCACTTGAGAATAGCAATTGCCTCTGATAAAGCGGATGTCAGGACGTGGAAATGAGATCCGAAAGAATGAAATCAATCTTCACCCCTGTCTTAAAAGAACGTAAACCCATCACTTCTCTATATAATCAATTTCTTCTTGCTAATTCCTTGAAGGCAAACCTTCTCTTCTAATAATGCTTCCCCAGCTTCTATTCCCTTTCTTTTGATATATAATGCAGCCGAAAGAGATGTTAAAGCGGTCTTCTTGGAAGGACGGAGTAAAGGTAGGCTGGCTAGTCGTCTTGGCTTAAGTCGAAAGAAAGAGGTAAGGCAATCAATCGATCCTTAGGAAGACCAGACAGAACCCTTTATTCCATCAATGAAATCAGAGCTTTGGGAGGTAGAGAGAGTTTCTGTAGGCTGTTCAAGAAATCTATCGCTTGCTCGATCCTTGACGGTCAAAGAATGGAGCCGTGGTACTCCCAATACGTGACCTTCTTAGTGAGGCCTATATTCTCGATTTCTTTTTAGAAGGAATGTCCTATTATAAAGAAGAAAGGCTAGGACATGTCAACTGGAAGTTCAAGCTCGCCTGTGCGGAAGCGAGCCCGAGCCTGACCACGCTATCAGTGAATGAAGGCTAAGATGAATGAAGATTCCTATTTAATATCGGATTGGTTTGAACTGAGAAATATAGTTTAGAAAGGACTTTCTTTAGAAATTCAATAGCACCGGAGTTTGCAAGTGATGAATAGGTTCTTTGAAAGCAAGCTAGCTCTCCAACGGGAAAGAAGTTTCAGTCCAAAGGAAAAAATAGAAGAGAGAATCAGTACGGGTAAGAGGATCGATTCAATTGAGTCGTAACTGGGAAGGAATGATCAAGGATCGGCTCCCCCTTCGAATCGACCAGGAATTCCTTGGCTAGCGGGTATTAGGCATGGTATCGAAAAACCAATAGAAGGCAGTAAGGTAAAGAGAGAAGGAATGCGGCTTGCAACTCTTACTCGAGCTTCTGAACCTATATCATAGGCAAAAGAAAGAAGATTAAGACTTCAAGGATAAGCCAACATCCGCTAAAGCACTGATCGAGGAAGATGTCGCGGGGAAGAATTCTCTTGACTCAATGGGTACCTCAACTCAAGCCTTAGTCGATCTTTTTCCCTTTCCGCGTGGAATTGATTGAGGATGGATTTAGAGCAGTCAAGGAATCAATTCAACCATTGATTAGGTAGCAATGGAACTAGTCCTACGAGGAATGGCAATATCAACTATAGAATAGTACTAATCAATTACCTCTTTGAACTCACTTCCTAAAGGAGTACCTAGTCTTTCTTCTATATCGTCTTCTTCCCTCTAGACCTTTGCCTATTCCATCTAGGGAGTTAGGCCTTTTGACGACGAGGGTCTTTACGATAGACTTCCTGACTTGGCGATGCGAGGACCCCTTTCTTTAGCTACCGGGAAAGAGACGTAAAGGGAATGCCCAAAAAGCGGAAAAAAAGACTAGGAATATGCGCAGCTACACCATCCATAGTCTTGGTCCTATCGAAGGTATTAGTTGATTGAGCTTTTCCTCTTAATAGGTGACACCATCTCAGCATCGGACTTCTAGGATGTAAGCCAAGTAAGTAGAAGAAATAGACACAAGTACGTGCCCACTTTGACCATTGATCGAGATGAAGAGTCATTTTCAGAAGTAAGAAGAATAGGGATGAGCATTATTAATAGATAGAAAAAGGAGTGAACAAGGAAGAAGACAAAGAGAAAAGTAAGCTTGAAAGTGGGTAAAAATGAATATCCGAATTCATGAGTGCCTGTAGCAGCATTGAGGGATCCCCTAAATCCTCCGACATCGATACCAGAGGGGATTACATATTGGATTACTAATAAGCTCCGGAACTGGTATTTGATTAAGCTCGGGAAGGGAAGCCAAAAAAATTCCACACCCGATACACAAAAACGGTAAGAGTAATTGAAGAATATCAGACAAAGGTAGACCGCTCTGGCTAGACGAAGATGCAAAACTAGGAGATAACTGCAAATCACGACACTTAACTAAACCCCGCGCCCTTCTTTTCTCTATAAATAATGGCTCGTTCCCTGAAAATATGATCTAAACCCTTTTCGGGAGACCGAAGAAAATAGGGCCTTGACTGCCCTTGGGAGGCTGAAAGAAGACCATAAAGGCTATTGGTCCCCATCAAACCCTTGACGATTTGAATGGGTTTGCTCCCATTCCCGCGGATGAGTAGATTTTTCATCAAGTGCTGTTCCGAGCTCCATTTCTTTTTCAAACAAGGATTTCCCTTTTGTCACGCTTGGCAACCTCGGCAAAGTCTCGCTGGTCCAACTACTTTTTCTGGTTACGGCCACATTGGTTGGCGGCATAGTCTTCCGTAAGCTAGACGGATTCCATGGTTGTTGCTCTGACTTTGTTTCAGTCCCATGTCTAGTAGGAAATCCGGTCTGTCTAAGCCAGTACCAAGCCGGTGGAAAACGTTCCAAGCGAACCAAAAGAGCGAAAGGAGTCCCCTTTACTTTATATACTAAATGCTCAGTCCTCTCAGTCCGGTCAATCAATCAAGCAAGCCAGCGAGCTAGTAGCAAGCACGCAAGAAAGCCGTTGTTCCCCTGCGAGTTGTTTTGTTTGCCTTCCCTGTCGCTATTGCCTGCAAACCCTCTCGTTTGGCTCTTCAAGACGTCTATCCTTTTTTTTCTTTTCCTGCTTGCTTTGAAAGAGGGAGTTCGCTACTTTATTAGCTAGGGCCGCTCGCACGGTAAGCAATGCATACTTCTTCCCTAGTGGATCACAAACTATCCGATAGGTAAGTGGTTCCCTTCTCTAATAGGGCAGGGCTAAACGGGAAGGTAGCACCAAAGAGCATCCGGCATAGATAGTGAGCCCTACTGAGGACTTGTATCTTTCTTTTCTTTTCTTCTTTAATACCGGCATCTTAAGAAGAAAAGAAAGTTCATTCCTACTCTAGTCCTTAGATGGGTTAACATGCCATCTGTGGAAAAGGGTACGCGCAAAATGGAAAGCGAGCATGTGCGGGCTGTGAAATGGAAGTTCAGTCTCGTCGTAAATAAGGATCTAGCCATATACGAGAAGAGGTAGTCTTGGCATCCGAAAGGCATCGGGAAGCCTAAAAAATCGAATCTCGTAGTGGCCTACACTTGACTCCACCGTCGAAGAGCTCTGGCTCTAATTACTATTCGTAACGACGCCGACGCTGCGTTAAAGGGGAGCTTTGAGATACCTTCGAAGTTGGTCTGACATTAATTAGAAAGTGAACTAAAAGCATTCTCCTCCCTTGAAGTTACGGTACAGTGAACTTGACACCGAACCTAAGTTCTGGGCTCTGGCGGCCCCAAACCGATCGAGAGAATGGACGTTTATAACCCCATGTGGCTAGGTCTGTGTTAAGTACGGCTTTCCAATGTGTCGAAAAGACTATGACGATGTAAAGACAGAGTCTGCCCCAGCTCAAGGAGTTGCTTCTTGGGGATAGGTTTCGCTTTCTTATGTCTATGCCTTTTTTCGTTTCTAACTAAGCAAGGGCAAGTTACAAGTCATATGAATATCCATAAGAGGAGATTAGTTAACAAAGACCGGAGAAGGTAGAAGTTCAGGCTAGACGTTTTGGAACGTTTAAGCTGGCTGACAGGAAGGCTTTCTCTTCTCTTATTCCTTCGCTGGCTCCGTGACAACAGATACATTTACATAAAAGAATTCTTTGTGGACCGACAGCCGGTAGGGCTAAGGGACTGTGGGAATAGCGAAAGACCGGATTCAAAGATATAGGCCAATCAAAAGGAAAAGGCTATGGTGAAAGACCCCAAAAAAGATACCCTCGCTCACGCCTTAGTCTGATTCTAAATCAAAAGAGGATGGACCTTCCTCAAGAAAAAGCCAATCGAACTTTTTCCACTTCGAAAGCGGGAAGAGAAGTAAGTATCTGCTTTGGTCGGGATCTGTCTGTAGATCGTATTACATATCTAGTCCAGTCCCCCAGGCCTTAGCCAGAACATGCTCTAATTGGTCAAGGAGGTACCACTCACCAAAGACAAACCAAGGTTCGTCGAGAAGCGAAGAAAAGGGTATCAGATCAAACAAAGCCTTTAGCGTGCAAAAAACCCCTTTTTGCTTTCTGCCTACTCGGCTCGGACTAATCCTTCCCTACTAGGGAGAGTACATAAAAATCAGTAGATCCGTGTGGACTCAAAACCAGAGAGATTGCGATAGAAAAAGTACTCTCGAGGGATCGAATGACTCAAAGAAAGCGGGTCGACGCCAGGTTGAAATCATCGCTCGCAGGTAAAGGAAAAGTAAGAGAAGCGACAATCACTATCAAAACTCTCCCCATAATATGTCCTTGTTGGACAATAAGAATCCGTACTTTGATATGGAGAAACCCTCTATCATCATATTCATAAGGTTCTTCAAAGTTCCACTTCAAAGGGTATCTACCAGTTCAATACTCAATTTTATCATCTGACTTGTACATCAATATTTTTCTTTTTGAGCCATGAACCGTTCTCTCGAACTTTTCTCAACTTCAGAATCCCCGGCCCTGGCGAATTGTGTCTTTGCATTAACTCAAAAGGATAAAAAGCGCATCAGGTATAGGAAGGACTTCTTGCAGGAGCACAGGAGAAGAACCTATATCAAGGATGGTAGCTGACTAGCATTCACAAGAAGGCACTACTTGATGGTGATGGATCAAATCTAAGAGGAATAATGGAGCAAACCCAAAGGATCTTCGAGAAAGAGAAAGCTTAGTCCACGGGTGGGGACAAAGAAAACTTTTCCTAATCTGGAATGTATTATATAAAGACGACCAAGACGAGGCAATTGGCTACTACTTCTCGGTCCTTTATTCGACATAGAGCTCTCACCGGAAATGGAACTTGTTTTCTTTCATTACTGACTTAGAGGAAGAGGTTAGTTCACAACTCTGATTCACCTCTAGTCTTTTCTTCTGGCTTTCTTTATCTCGTGATAAATTCATCGATGCTGGAGTCTTAGTGTGGAGGGTGGAGTCTTCCCTACACCCAGGAAAGGGATGAATGATGGAATTCAAGTCGAATACTTTCTGATTGAGATTCTTTTGAATTCCGATCTCTGTTCTAGATGGAATGGAAAGCTTCCAAGGTCTATACTTGGTGATAGAAAAAGACAGAAAAATCGATTCTCTCCGGCCAGTTTCACAGTACCTGACAAACTAACTAATACAATAAAAGAAAAGACGGAAAGAAGAGGCTAGGAAAAAACCTACACTGTATCGATGGAACTGAGTCTTCGTCTCAAGCAAAAGCAAAAAAAGATTCTTATATTGCTATAAACTTAAGAGGAAAGCGGCCAAAAAGCTTCGAGAAGCTATTCTATTAACCTTTCAGAGATAGATCTCAACTCAAGTTGGGCCCTTGTTCAACGAGAAGTAGAGCGAATGCGTTAACCACCCGTAAGGTCAATCATTGCCCTTTCGCCTGGCCACCACCCACAGGGGACAAGGCCTTCTTCTCCAGTCGCGGATTCTCCACCGGTTCTTCTTCGGATTCGGATGTAGATGTGTCTGCTGAAAGCCTCGGTTTACTATTATATATACCCCAGAGTAACCACTTCCGGAACAAAATTTCTTTCCAAAAGAGAGGAAATAGTTAATTACACAAAACAAAAAAGTCTGTTTTTACGAGGGAAATTACTATTTCTATTTCTTTTTTACGAAACCGACCATAGATCAATTTCCCCCTTGATTTGGGAGTATTGACTACCCCCTTAATTCTGAGCTTCATGTTACTTCTCCCAAGTGACATGTCAGGCCCGGGGCATCCCAATTAGATTGCCTGGGATGACAATTTCTCATTCCGAATCTGTAAAATCAGAATTTCGATCAAATCACACATCGCAGTACACTAGGCCTTCTAATTCTTTAAGGGATTTATCTAAAAGATTCGCAATATAACTAGGAAGACGTTTTAAATACCACACATGGGTTACCGGGCATGCGAGTTTGATGTATCCCATTTGATACCTTCGTATCCGAGAATCAACAAATTGGACTCCGCACTGTTCACAAAATTTCGGGTCTTCTTTTTCATCTCCGATTACTCGATAATTTCCACAAGCACAAATTCCACTTTTAATAGGTCCAAAAATTCTTTCACAAAATAATCCATCCTTTTCCGGTTTATTGGTTTTGTAATGAAAAGTATAGGGTTTTGTCACCTCTCCAACTATCTCTCCATTAGGCAGGATTTTAGTAGCCCAAGCACTTATTTGTTGAGGAGAAACTAATCCAATTCGGAGCTGCTGATGTTTATACCTATCGATCATAGAATCCAAATTATGATTCATTCCGATTAAGCTTCCTTCCTATGAATCCGGAAGTTTTTCTCAGATATAAGGAAATGTTTCAGTTCTAGAGCTAAGGATCGTAGTTCTCGAACGAGTAATCGAAAAGATTCTGGAGCATCCTCAGGATTCGGTATTGTTCCTCCAACGATCGTAGTACCAAGTACTTCCTGGCGAGCTCTAATATGATCAGATTTATAAGTAAGCATTTCTTGTAAAATATGAGCAACACCAAACCCTTCTAGAGCCCAAACCTCCATTTCTCCTACCCGTTGTCCCCCCAGCTTTGCCCTTCCCCTAAGGGGTTGCTGTGTAACAAGTGCATAATGTCCACTTGAACGTCCGTGGATTTTATCATCAACTTGATGAATGAATTTTAAGATATAAGGCTTTCCTATTAGAACGGGTTGTTCAAAAGGATTCCCCGTTCTTCCATCAAATATTCTGCTTTTTCCTGGATACTCGGCTTCAAATACCCACGGATTCGCTGTTTGCTTACTAGCTTGATTTCCTATTCAAGAGTTCTCCTCCCTTGGGGTGTCATCAATGTTGGCAGATCGGTTAATGCTGAAGCAGAACCATCTGCTGCCGCTGGAGTGCCTTTCCCGCATGTCAGGTAAGTTTCCTTAGTGTTAGTGGAAAGCTAGGGATCACAAATTCCCTCGGCTCTGCTTTCATACCTCGATTCAACTGTGCCTGTGAAAGAGAAGTCGAAACCACAGAATAAGTGGTAACATTAATATCTATAAAAGATCCGATAGAACCAAGATTTCGCAGTAGATCCCAAACCGGAGTCATACCGGCAGGAACGGACTCAGAGTAGAGTCTGCTTTGGTATTTTATTTGAAGAAAAATACCCTAAGGAAGATATATATTCAATAAAGGAGAAATTTCCGCTTTGATGAACTCCGCAATCTCCGTTGGAGTCGATCCTAGTGATCGCATTCTGAATAGGATCTCGTCCCACCGTGGTTCCTATGACCAGATGTCTTTGCGACAAGATTATGCTTGGTGTCTGCAATTGCTCTCAAGGAGCTGCGCGTCCTCGGGGGTTTCTCCTTCTTTGATCTTGAATTCAACTTTGGACAATTTTCACCTGAGAGAAGGAATTGAGATCCCTGTGCAGCTTATGTTGCAATCCACAAGATGTGCTTAATTGAAATCCAATTCTTGGTTCGTATTAGGGGCTTTGATTGAGGCGATACGATTGGGAATTCTCCTTCTTCTTCTTTTTACTAGGATTCTTAGTTGAGGCAGACCCTTTTATTCATCATCTCGCACCTTCCCTACCGGCCCAGTTCTCTAGCTAAAGGCTTTCTTTTTCTTCATATTTGGTCGGAATCACTTCCCTAGGCCATGTCCATCCCCTTTTGGAATAATTCCAATTTTCCTAAAAAAATTCGGTGCTAAACACCCCCCGTGGCATTGGCTTTGATTGCCCCTACTCCTCTCTTGTCCTCAACCCTCGAAAGAAAAGATCAAACTCGTCGAATCGAGGATCGGAATCGATCGCTCATATGTCCATTCCGTTCTTGCTTGCTTTCCTTCTGTTATGAGAGAGAGCCGCTATACGGCTATTTCTCTTTAGACAAATGACTGTCCCATTCCATTGCTGGAAAATACAGAGTAGGATTCAGCCGCGTGGTGAATGAAACAACATTCATGGAATGAGTTGACGCTAAACCTCCTGCCCTGCTCTTCAAGAGAGTAAGGGCTGTCTGCATTACTGGATTAACTAGAATTAATAGTAGTAGGAATTAGGGGGCCACGTAGACTCTTAAGAGGAGGTATGCTAATCAATGATCTACTGATGTAGCTAATGCTACTGAAGCTGCTGCTAGATATGCTATTGGCTTAACTGGCTCTAAAACCTCCCACCCTATAAATGAATGGAATTTTAAGTAGTCGTCTACACTTAAAAGCTTTCTTGTCTTCACTGATCAGCATTTAGTTTGGCCGAGGCACCTTTCTTCTGTCTTTGCATTTGCTTTAGATGGTCCACGTAGGTGGATTCATCAAGCGCGGTCCCCTTTGGGTAGAAAAAATCCCCGTATCCGATTCCGGTTATCGAAAACGGATCTCGGTAAATAGCCTTCGCTTACCAGAGCGGCTTCGAGATTTTTGTCAATCTGGAGTTGTGTCTCCACAATTGAATTTCGAACCTCTACTCTTTAGATTGAGTGGAGTGCCCCATTAGTCCTCGCTTATAGAAGAGTATCTGCCCATCTTACTTCTTTTATTTTAAGAAAGAAGAAAGAGAATAACATGTCTTTACCGATCGATTCTATGAAAAGTCTTTCTTCCAACTATGCCTTCCCGAAGAAAAGGTGGAAGCAGGAAGTGGGATCAAGACTTCCGCTGAGGTTTTTTATCCTCTATTCCTATTCTTTGGGGAGACTCTTAAGGATTTCTATGATGGGATTGTCCTTGGGCAAGGAAAAAACAAGAACAACCGATACAGCTTCGCTTCCTTACCTTACTTCTTTGGTTGGGCGACTTTCTAGTTTGAATAAGGGGCATCCGGTTTTGTCCTTTTAAGGGTTATGTGGGTCGGCCACATAGGAAAAAAATAGCTTTATTCTTTCCCTTCAGCAGAATCGCGGAGGATTCTTCCCTTCGGGGTAAGGATTGTTTACTAAGTCAATTTGCTTAAAAGAGCTAACTAATTTCAAGGTAGCTTCCCCACCAGGAGCACTTTCAATCAAATGGCCTTATGGTACAAATCAATTGAGGTTCCCTGGGGTTGGCTCGGTTCAATAGGTGGTAGCGCAGGGATTTGGGTGTATAGAATCGGACAAGCTACTTCTTGTACATGGGGAAAGGCAGGTTTTTCAATCCAAGACATGAAAGCGGAATCACAATTGTCGAATCTTGAGAAAGGGCAATATGGCAATATTAATTAGGTCAATCAGGCTTCGCACCTTCAGTTTAATCGGAGTAACCACGTAAGACATATTCTTTGGCAAAGCAAGCTCACTGCCTGAATTTAGGAGTGAAAGAGCCCGAACAGCTTTTATTGCACCAAGAGCAGGAACTCAGACAGCGTATGAGTAGCTCGGATCTAGCTAGACTGCTCGCTAGGCCCCTTGCCTCTCTTTAAGCATCAAAATAGGAGAGGAGATCTTTGGGTCTCGGCTATCACCCTACGTGACTTAGTTTAAGAGCTTCGGTATATAGTCAGTCTACTCTTCATTAAAAATATCTTTGACTTTTCCCAAGTACCTTTAAAATAGCTCTTTCTTCGTCACAGCTACTTCTCTCAATGCATTCGATGGAGCAAGAGGAAGAACTCCTACGCAAACAGAAAAGACTGGGACCGTCAACTCCAACTGTAGCAGGGGTAATGTCTCCCATAGCTCCTAGGCTTAGAAGGGATATTGCAAAATTCCTACTCAATGGAGGTCACTCACTGCCTTTCTAGTAGGATTAGTAATAGCTCTACTAAGAAATGGCACTTCCTGGCTATATGTCTGCGGCTTGTAAAGACTTTTAATGAAGAAAAAGAGATCGGGAAAAGAGCTGCAGGAAAGCATACAAAAAGGAATCCACTAATCCCAGTCATCCTAAGGCACCCTCCGCCTCCCAACCCGAGTGCATTTTGCATAAACTGCAGTGAAATACACAAATTCGCCTGACGTAAAAGATATCCGAGTATGGACCATTTGATCAGCATACTCCTGAAACGTTACCGACAACTCATTAAACCAGAAACACCAAATTTGACCATCAACAAAAGTTTCGGCTTTATCAAACCGAAGTTCCTGACGAACATTTAATAGTTGAGGAACATCCGACATAGGTTCAATTAGAACAAGAAAACGAACATTATTTTCAGCACAAATTTGACTAAGATGTCGAAGTGAATCCCGTCGAGAAGCACCCCGAATATTCCACACAACAAAATGAATTGGATTTATCATGAGAACGCAAGGAATACTTAGCTGGAGCATCAGGAACCGAAGTCTTCTTTTTGCTAGCTTTTGAAGGCCGCCCAACTTTCCTCTTAACCAACCTATTGAGCAGCTCAACATCTTTCTCATCAATCACCGCCGAGCGAGGACATTCTTCATCCACCAACCCCGTCGCCTGCACCCGACGATTAAGCACACCTTTCAAGTCCTTTAATTGCTGCAATGTAATATCACACTCCTTTAGATTGCCCGCTGAGTTCCTTCGTGAATGACGAATAGACTTCGTCTTTCTCGGAGATGACGTAGCGGGAGGAGACCGAGACAGAGACACCTTAGGCAGCTCTCCATCCATACCATCCTGAATATTTTCAAGAACCCCAAAGGAATTGAAAGTATGCACCGGGTCCTCATCAGACTCAGGATCCGTGAAGCTGCCCTCAACAAGCGCACTAGACTGCACCTGGTGTTGCAGAGAAACCCCCAGCCCATCCTTCGAGACTGATTGAACCTCAGATACCGGTGCCGAAGAACTTGTCCCACCCTCCTTCAAGGACGATATATGAACATTTTCCGTTGAAGCAGCACCCGCCATAACTGGTCGCGTCTGAACTGCAATATCAGCGGACGCCGTAACAATCTGTTGCTGACCAGAACCTGACGACGTTTGAAAACCATCCACTTGCTGGACAGCTGGGGATATTCGCTGCCGATCAGCACCAACAGGATCCCGAATAATCAATGGTAATGAAGAAGAAACAACACCAGGAATCCGCTGGTCAGTGACAGACTCATCAATTTTAGCTTTTCCTTTGTCCCGAAGAGTTGGTTCACGTAAGAACGGACGTATTAGTTCACGTAAGAGTGCGCGTAGAATACCAAAGGGAGTTATTCATGTTCAAGCAAGTTTTCATAATACCATTGTCACTGTTACAGATGTACGGGGTCGAGTGGTTTCTTGGTCCTCCGCCGGTACTTGTGGATTCAGAGGTACGAGAAGAGGGACACCATTTGCTGCTCAAACCGCAGCAGCAAATGCTATTCGTACAGTAGTAGATCAAGGTATGCAACGAGCAGAAGTCATGATAAAAGGTCCCGGCCTCGGGAGAGACGCAGCGCTTCGAACTATTCGTAGAAGTGGTATAGTATTAACTTTCGTACGAGATGTAACTCCTATGCCACATAATGGCTGTAGACCTCCCAAAAAAAGACGTGTGTAGAAATGTCTATTGAAGAACTTTCAAGAAAAACAAGAGAAATAAATGATTCAATGATCTAATCAAATATTATTACTATGGTTCGAGAGAAAATAACAGTATCTACTCGGACACTAGAGTGGAAGTGTGTTGAATTAAGAACAGACAGTAAACGTCTTTATTATGGGCGTTTTATTCTGTCTCCACTGATGAAAGGTCAAGCCGACACAATAGGCATTGCAATGCGACGAGCTTTGCTTGGAGAAATAGAAGGAACATGTATCACACGTGTAAAATCTGAGAAAGTCGCACATGAATATTCTACCATAGCGGGTATTCAAGAATCGGTACATGAAATCTTAATGAATTTGAAAGAAATTGTATTCAGAAGTAATCTATATGGAACTTGTGACGCATCTATTTGTGTCAGGGGTCCTGGATATGTAACTGCTCAAGATATCGTCTTACCGCCTTATGTAGAAATCGTTGATAATACACAACATATAGCTAGATTGATGGAACCAATCAATTTGTGTATTAGATTAGAAATCGAGGATATCTTATAAAAACGCCACAGAACTTTCAAGATGGAAGTTATCCTATAGATGCTGTATTTATGCCTATTCGAAATGCGAATTATAGTATTCATTCTTACGGGAATGGAAATGAAAAACAAGAGAGACTTTTTCTCGAAATATGGACAAACGGAAGTTTAACTCCGAAAGAAGCACTTCATGAAGCCTCCCGCAATTTGATTGATTTATTGATTCCATTTTTACATATAGAAGAAGAAAACTCCTTCAGTTATGTCGCTTTATTCAAAGGACATCACTCCTAAACATGCTAAGGCTTCGTTTTGCTATTCTCCTGAAGTTTCATTAGGGCAAGCCTCAACCATTTCTGCACCCATTCCCCGATCCGAGCAGGAGAACATGAAGCTTGAATTGCTCTTTTTCACGAGGGTGCCATCTTTATGATTTTCAATTGAAAGAAAGTCCATACCAGCCTTATAGGTATGTATAGGAAGACCAAAACGGAGGTATCCACAGTTCTATCGGCATTCCTCAACACGGAAGAAGGAAGAGAACTGAAGAGAATGAAAGGGCAGCGGAAGATGAAGCGATAGGAGATTCTTTTTCACCAGATGAATGGAGTGCTTCGGGGGGGCACTTCTTCCCAAGTTGGAAAACGATTTACTAAGAGATGCTAGTCCCCGATAAAGCTAACAGCTAGAGGGAAAGATAACTGAAGACGATTATATGCATTTGTGACAATGGGCCATAGACCCTCGAGAGGAAGGAAACCCTAGCAGAGAGTCGAACAAAAAATATCATATTAATATTAATAGTAATCCCGAGACACACTCATTTCCCCTATAGGCTCTATCTCTTCACTTCCTGCTTTCAAAGCTACACTAGCTCCCGGCTGTTATACGTGTTTCCGAGCCAAAGTTTTAGCACAAGGAAATCGTGGAGACGCAGCCTTATTGGGAAATTACTGGGGGCTTTAGCCCATGTTGGAGTATGTGGAGGAGCGCAGGCGCGGAAGGTTTGTTCGTGAAGAAAGACTGGCGCAGATGGATATAGAATTTCTTTTCATTAAGTGAGCCGAAACCCATGTACGTATGGGGCGTGAGGGTCGCGCCCTAGAATGATGTTATAGTCCAAGCCAACCCGGTACATCTACGTTTTTGTTCTTCTTTCGGGGCATCCGCGTGTTTGTCGAAGCCATTTTGTTCGGTATACGTGAGATCGGCCCTTTCGAGGTCCGGGCGAAGCTTTGGTGTCATTCCCCCAAGAAATCACAGTCTCACTTCCGATAGTTGAATGACTATTCTCGAATGGTAATTTAAGTTCTTTTTGAGCTCGATTCTTTTCGTCTTCGTGTGTGAATGTGTTAAAAAGACTTGGAAAGTACTAAAAGCACAGCATAGATGATTTTACAGCCCTTCGGTACGGGGTCCCCCAACAGACCAGATAAGAGAATCAACAGCAAGAGCTGAAGTGCTAGAGTAAGGATATCATTCTACCCTCGTTCCCTGTACTGTATGAGTCAGGTTCTTACTCCCAATAAGTATAGAGTAAGGCTACGTTCTAACCCGCCAGCCAGTAAGTCAGTCTCAGCAACTATCCTTTGGTTGTATCCAGCCAGTAGTTAATAAGCCAATGAGAAAAGAAAGCCAGCAAGTAATCCATTGAGTCAGTCATTCCTTCTTTTCAGTCCATTCGTGCTAGAACTCGAATAAGGATAAGCCTACCCTAAAACAGCCCTCTATGAGTAGGAAAATGAGTCTACCACCGCCTTGTAGTAATTAGTAAGCCGGCTATTGAAATAATGAGGGGCTAGCTTATTCGATACCTTTCTTTGGGGCATCATCTTCTTCGCTCCAAGAGAAGGCCACTATCCATCTGTCATCGGCTAATAGCACCAATACGGGTAGAGTACTTGGCTAGCCTAATTGCCGAGGCAGAGATTGCAACGTGGGAATTCCAATTCATTGACAAAGCTAATATAATACAAAGCCATCGAGGTCGCGGAGCAATGTACGAGACAGAGACAGTACAAAGCGGGACTATAGAAAGTCATTGAACAATGTACGTAAAAGCGGATTCTTCATCTGTAGCTTGCAATCCGTATTCTTTCTTTTCTAAAAGAATCCCGTGCTTTTACACTGTCTGCCGACATAGAACAGACCGGACTCTTACTGCTTAAGCACGGCTGGCACACGAAAAAGAGTTGACGACAGAATATGCTTCTTACAGCGCTTTTACCAAGATCTGATTTACCGGGGAAAGACAGCACGTGAGCTTTCCCGAAAAAGAATTTTTAGACTCACTTTCGGAGTTGACTCTACTTATTCATAAAATGTCTATGGGCGGCTATTCCCTGCGATCCCTTCTTGTCAGCCGTAGGAAATGCGATACACGAAAAACAAACCTTCCCCTACGCTCTGAGCTATTGGCTCCCGAGCATGCTTCCTTACAGAACCCAACAAGGGTTCTAACTCAATAGAGTGAATGGGAAACCTTGTAAACGTGAGCAGGAGAATAGAGATTGGTTCTGACGTCGAAGAGGTTGCCTCCCTAGGCGCGTCGGTGCACGCGAAGGTTTTGTTGGCCCACGGCATCTTGATCCGATCCCTCTCTTGACTCGCAAGACGCGCTTTACTCACTATAGAATATAGAATAGATCGAGTGAGGTGCGAACTCACCTTCTTTCTTCTATTTCATAGCCTCTTCCGTATTCTCAATCGAAATCGGAATAGCCAGGCGTTCAATCCTTTATTATATTAGCAACCGCATCTGAAACAGTCTTAAAGGGAACTTTAGGCCATTATAAGCCGTATTCTGATCCTCATGTAAGTGATTCACCATATCATGCGTGAAACGGTGGATAGTCCCTTCGCTCTTCAATGAGAGATTCTAATGGAATTGGTTCCCCTATCGGGGGGGTCCCCTACGGGGTTAGTTACACGTCTAGCTCCTAAAGAACTCAAACTCAAACTCAAGGAGCATATATTATCGTAAATGATCACAGAAAGGGTTTCCTGCGAGGAATAAGCCTTCGTCTGCTTATAGGTTAGTTGGGCTTTCCTGGACAGAATGATCATAGGGAACACGTGGGTGAAGAAGTCGGCTCCATACTGGTAATACCGGGGTTTGAGCTCTTTACTTCGCATCATAAGACAACAAAGGAAAAGGACTCCTAATGCACTCTAAAGGCTCGTTCCTTAGGCCTCCCAGGCCTAAGTTCACTTAAGAGTCACTAAGAGGTATTTAGGAGTTAAAACAAGAGAGGAAGAGGAAGAATATTCAATTGCAATCGGCCGATGAGATGCCGGGATCCCCCTCCGAGCTTATTACTCATAAGCTAAACGTGGATCCTCGGATGAAACCGATCAAACAGAAGAAGAGAACATTTGCCCCTGAACGGAACGAAGTGATCAATCAAGAAGTTGATAAACTTCTGAAGGCCCGAATAATCCGAGAAGTATACTACCCGGCGTGGCTCGCCAATCCCGTTCTGGTAAAGAAGGACGACGGAGGGTGGAGGATGTGCGTGGACTTCACCGATCTCTTTTCATTTGTTTTGGGTATTATCAAACCTAGCCTAGCCCCTGTCTAAAGCAGAGCACCCAACTATGGAAAAGCGTGGGTTAGGTTAGTCAATCCGGCCCGAGACGCGTTCGTTGACAAAACCGCCGTAGGAATTCCGACTTTTCAATAGAGCGGAAGCGAACTGATCAACGAGAAAGAGGCCCTACTCACTACAAACGAATACACCACAAGATCGAACTGCACTCATGCCTCTCCCGCATCAAGTTGACCGCCCTACCTACGTAGTGATTCTATCAATCATGTACGTAGGTAGGACCCTCCATTCTGATTGGTATATGATGAAAAAAGAAAGCCATTTGCACCAGGCGCACTGTGCTTTCCCTTGCCCAGATGTTCGCCTTTCTAAGTCAAGTAATGCGCCGAAGACTGGAGCTTCGTAACATATTGACGAAGACCTCCGAACTGAGGGTTCGGTCAGTAGAAGGGACGACTTTGTCTCCCCAGAAGAAGAATAGCCCCGCTCTCTAGCCGACTGATCCCCTTGATCATATAACTGGGAGGGAACGCGTCACATTAGAGGTGAACGATCAGAGGTGTCCTCTAATCACCACGATGAGGCTGGTCCCTCTTTTAGTAGACTCAGCTATTCATATGAATAAAGAAATGAATGCCGGGCTCTTTCTTTCACTGCTAACCCCAAGAAGTTTCAACATGCTGATACTTTCTGTTTCGTCGAGCCCCGAGCTTGTGGTCCTCCTTTGAGTGTGGGTTCAATTGGATGAATCTGTCAAGTCAAGGAAAACGTACGTAGCAGCAAGGATGGTGCATCGCCTATTTATCGTTCTCGCTCGGGAGCCAAAACCAAAACGAACACGCCTGCTACCTACTGTACTGGAACTTCGACCAGGCATTCTACCTTTGTCGAATCGGAACCAACACCACTGCATTGCGCTCGAACAGTTGAGCGGCCGCCGGCCAGCAACTTCCGTGTACAGATCAGATATAGATTCATTCTTCGTACCTGGTTCAGCCTCACAACTCTTCGCGGGTTGGTAAGAAGTCAGTCTTCTTTGGTAAGACAGAATTGGACAAAGAAAAGAGAGTGCTCGACCGGAACAACGGCCAACAAATTACATAGATAACTGCTTCTCCCCTTCTCCGTCTTTAAGGCTTTAAGCCGAACCGTATGGCGGCTGGAAAGAAAGACGACCTCACCTTCTCGTAAATGGTGTCAGTGAGAGCCATTTTAGTATCCCCCGTTGACCTTCTTTTGTAGATAGAATCTTCAATGAGTGGAAACAAGCAACCAACCTAAGAAAGGTGCTTGTTGAGTAAGGCCGGCTTTCGAGCCCAAGCCCCCCTTGTATAGGTTGGGTGCTTGAGCGCATCTTTCTTATATCAAAGCTTTCCTTTAGTTTTTAATAAATAAGAGGCGCCTTAGCTAGGCCATTTTTCTTGCAGGAGTGGTAACGTGCGCCCTTACTTTTTCTTCGCTTGCTCTGCAGTACGAGCCTTATACAGAGCCGCGCTTCTTTAATATGATGAGAAGAGGGGGGCCGCCCCCTTTTCCGCACCAATTCTTCTTCACTACTACATTTTTTTGGGTGTATAGCTCAGTTGGTAGAGCATTGGGCTTTTAACCTAATGGTCGCAGGTTCAAGTCCTGCTATACCCAAACCTACCTTACACTCTACTATGAGTAAGTAAGGATGCGTAGTAGCCTTCAAAAATGACTCTTTGGCCTTTAGGTAACTGTAGTCACTGGCTAATTAAAGGGTAAGCCTATCTACTGTGACTGGATTGATTGTCCCACCCCTGCTGCTTGCTCTTCTTAGGCATTTTTTCTTGGTTTTTCAACTTCACTTCTTTACTAATTTCTTTTCTCTTCTTTCTTATTCTCAAATTGATACAGAATCTGCTTTTCTTAAACTTGAAGAATCAGAAGGTCCCTTTCCAAAGCAAGAGCTGGTGGTTACACGCTTAGTTGTACTGACTGTGAGCCGCCCTATTCTTGATAGAACTGCTAGTCCTTTTAGCCTTCCGAAGTCTGAATAGGAAATGCTAGCAATGGGAGCAGTCTTATACTCGTAATACCCTTTAGACCGGCTATCTCTGCTTTCAAACTAGTTGGATCACAAGCACTAGAGGATGGGTTTACCACTGGAATCTAATTTGTTGGCTGAAAGGCCCCTTACTACTGCAAGGGTGACGGATAGGAGAGGAGCGATTAGGAGAAGGCATTCTATTGGGGCAGGCTTACTAAAAGGAACTGGCTAGCCTGAAACTGGATATACAGGAATTGGCTCAAAAGAGTTGTTTAGCTTTATCCCTAGCTTGCTTTACTGGATTGAAAGGACAGAAAGTCTCACTGGTTTGCTGGTTAGACCTATACTAATACTCATTATTATCGGAAGAGTGAAAGGAAGGAGAAGCTCAATAAGTACAGACTCGAAAGTCAAGTAATCAAACAAGGACTTGAACGCATATATCTTCACTTCAATCAGCGAGGATACCGTTTCTTCAACCCCCATAACCAGAAGGGCTTTTTTTAAAGCTGATCCTCCAAGCAGCCCACGAAGGATCTTGCTTTTGTCGGATCGATGCTGGTCGTTACCATTACCCTGGTTAAATAAAGCTCGGGTACCTGGTATGCCCAGGTCTGTCATACCAGATAGACCTGGATGCCCTACCAGGGAATCCTGGGGTGGGGGCCCAGAATAGGGGAGTGCTATAGTAGAAGAACCTGCTATTGCTATAGAATTGGAAGAAACGAAGCTCTTACAGGAGGAATTGACTCTACGGGATCCTCTACAGAAGGGATTTACCGAAGAGGATCTCATAAGGACAGGGGACCTGTTGGAATATTCTGATTGACGACACCGAAACTCCTGATCGGGACTCCTGTCCGCTAGCAGAAGAAAGAACTGCTTCCCCAGAACTCTAGCTACTGGCTCACTTACTTGTTTGTGTACTCCAGAGCTGGGAATTTTTGACTTACACCGACAGTGACATCGCTTTCTTAGCGTCAGTCTTTTCTTTCCTTTGAGGCGCTTTTTCCTTTTCTTCGCTCATGTAAGCCAGAGCTAGAGCTGTTCACTTTTCTACTTTTCCCTACTTACTGGCTTGACTGACTTGGGTCTAGTTATGCTCACTAGCCGCACTTTCTGAAAATTCATGAATCTAGGGGTAGAATTAGAATCTGGTATTTCCTCACCTCAATTGCTTAGCTTCTTTTCCTTACATCTTCGCGATCGTTAGAACTCTGTCTTACCCGAAAGTTTTTTAGTCGTTCCTGTGAGCTATCTTCTTCGTCTGAAGCTTCTTGCCAGTTATTTAGTCTTGATTGATTTACTGCATACTTTAGTGCTACTGCTTTTCGCTTAGCTACGGAAATCCGCAGCGGCTATCCTGCATTCACAGCTTCTTAGTTGCTTCATAGCCTTCATCCGGGAGTAAGCAAGACACAAGTCTTGGAGTAAAGAGGAGAAAGTTGATCTTAGTTACAATCTTCAAAATCTTCCTTTACTGCAACTCTAACTGAATCCCAAGGATGTGATTTTGCTCTAAATCAGACTTGATCCCTTGAAGCGCTTCACTCTAATTTTTTTCCTTAGAAAGGGGAATTCTCCCGATGGTCAGTATCCTTTGAGGTAAGGCAGGCCTCTCTGACCAGTGAGAGTGAGCTCCTCATTTTCCTTGAGCCAAAGTAGAGATTCCTGCTTCCTTATTATCTAAAAACATATTTAAGAATATCGGGATTAGTCAGAGTCATTTCCTAAACTTTTAGACGAATCCGAATCTCCAGCAGCTTTAATAGAGCTAGTTTAGTTCCTGCCAAACCTTATCTTGGTTCTGATCCTGATTCAATCTTCTCCCTAAAGGTTGCCTTCGAGCCTCTACTTCTGAGTCAGGTAGTTCACCTTGTGAGAGGATTCAGCAGTAGCAGAAGAAGAGTAGCTGTAGCTACGGGACTCCGCCTCCAAGCGGGGAGAACAAATGCCATATAAACAACCTTAGAGAAAGAGAAGGTTAAACCTCTACTTTCTCTAGTTAAAAAGGTGAAAAAACCGATCCAGTTTGGTAGCAGGTAGGGTGTGATTCTCTCTATAGTCTTTGCTTCTTAGCTGAATGAGGAAGGTTCTTAACTCCATCTTAGCTGCATAGAAAAAAGAGTTCGGAAAAGTATATAAAAAGACTTAGCTTCTTTGCTATTTCTGCAAGATTTGAAGGTACTTTGAGTACCAACGCACCTAAATTGATAGTTCCCACTATAGAAGTAGGTAGAATGAGAAGAGAACTACCTGGCCTTAGTATCTCGAGTTCTGCCCGGGTATAGAGAAGATGTAAACACAACCAGGTTCAAGATTGTCTCAGAGAGAGATTTATACCGCGCCTCCCTTGCTATACTGTATCTAGAGACAGTTACACTCAAAAGTCAAGTAGAACCCTCGGAATGAATCGGGAAAACACAACTTGGGGGAACCGACTGGATCAACTAGATCGTCATACTCTGGCCCCGCCTCCTACGCCCTGAGTCGAATCGGATAAACATAGAAAGTTCTACTAAAAAGAAAGACCCTCTCGCCAAACCTTCGGGCGGGTGAAGATAAAATAAGTCAGGGAACCTGCTATAGCGAAACTCTATCTGAAAGCAAGAAAATCGCCTTACCCTTTCCTTGATGGGGTCGATTCTACCAGCCCGTCAGTCAGACCGGACTCAACTTGGAAGAGATGCTCTAAGAGCTACGTACCATGCCTACGTAAACCTCACATGAAAGCACATTAGACAAAGTCGCCCGATGCTACACAGCGAAAAGAGGCCTTCCAAGCCCAATCTCATTGAAAGAGGCAAAAAGCAGGTAAGCCAGTGAACTTCCTTCTTTGCTGAATAAAGGAATGAACCATGGGGTAACCTAACTCGGCGCCTTACCCTCCAACTTCCCTAGCCCATATCCTAGTCCGGTTCAGTTCTGTCTTCTATTCATCTCTCCCTGAGCTAAAAGAAAAAACTAGCAGCTTCGCTAGCCTAAGATGGTGCCTTACCTTTCAAACTTCAGCTTGTAACCGGATTGCTACTGGTTTGCTGGCAAAGCATTCTCTCTTTTTCTCACATCTCCACTCTTGATCTTTCTTTGCTTAAAAGACAGGAGAGCTAACTCGATGATCGACCAAGCCATTCAACTAGAGGTAAGTAGAATGTTTAAAAAACCGAAAAGGTAAGACAGTCATCTCACACGCCTAGCCAGAGCTTTCCTGGGATGAACGAAAGCATAGAGTTTAGCTAAGTTACTAGTTAGGAAGGAAGACCAGGCTCAGGTGAAATTGTAGATCTTTGGTTTTGTAAAAAGAATATCTTCATTTTACTATCTTAGCGAGTTACGAAGCTAGAAGGACGCTAGGGTCTTTGCTGCTCTTAAAGAATGATTAGTCTTAAATGTAATGAATTCTATTCTACCTTTAGCTTACTTTGTACTTAAGACATAAAAGCATTTTTCGAGCCGAGCCAAGGAGCTGAGGTTCTGTCATTCAGACAGTTTGGGAGATCAGATCATGAATCCTGATCTTTCTCTTTATATAAAGTCATTCTTGTATTGACATTCTCTTTATCTGTCTCATTGTCATTAAAGAGAAGAGATGAAACTGTCTTACTTAGAGAATTTTACATGAGGGATACGGATATTAAACAATTATGTAGCTTTAATGATTTGTTACAAACTTTATGTAAGAACATACAGCGTTCTCATTATGAGCAATTAATTATCAAGCTGGCAAGCGCCTACGATGGTTATCATTTTGATTTACCTGCCTTTCTCGACTTCCGAGGTCGAATCTGCCGCAGCGGTATCTTGCATTTCCACGAGCGTGATCTAGCAAGAAGCCTGATCCTCTTTGCTGACGGTCAATCTATTAATAATACTACTAATCAATCTATTAATAATACTATTAATCCATCATTTTTAGCTTCAGCTGCCTTCCATTACCAGTCCTTCTCCACTATCGAGGAGTCTGTAGATTGGTTAAGGAACCAGGGCGATAAAATCATTCAAAATCCTATCCTGTATTCCCGGGAGGGTAAACACCCCTTTCAGTTCCTCTCCAATCTAATAGCAATAAAAACGGCAAAACAAAATAACATTATTCCGTCCATCCCTATTACCCAGGACGCCTCTGCTAGTGCATATCAGATCATGAGTTACTTTTTGTTGGATGAAACCCTGGCTAAGAGAACGAATCTCATCCCATCCTCGGATGGAAAAAGCATGGATATTTATTCTTTATTACTCGAAGAGCTCCGGGAATACATGAAAACAGAACATGATAATAATCTATCAAAGGTAGTTTGCGATCTCCTCACTCGTAAGATAGTCAAAGGTATCTTTATGCCTATTATCTATGGCAAAACTATAAAAAGCACGGCCGATGATCTAAAGGAAACCCCTCTCTATCAGTTCATCACTGGTAATGAATGCACCAAGGTTGCCTCTGTCTGCTTCCAGTTCTGGAAGACTAAATATCATGGCTTGGAATGCCTGATCCGGTTGATCCGGAATATAGGCTGGATAGCGTCTGCTAGGGGTAGCCCTGTTTTCTATAGAGTCCCTTACTTTACTACGGTACAGGATTATATGAAAATGGAACCTGCCAAAATATGGGTTTATGATAGAGTTCTTGTATTTCTATATATGATAGATAATATCTATCCTCATTTGGTGCTGCTACGAGAGCAAAAGAAAGAAAACTATTCTTTTATGATTTCTGGTCCATATTTGTATTGGTTGAGTCGGTTCTAGACTCGATATAGAATCGGTGCGTATAACAAGGTCATTCATGCCCTTAGTGGAAGATCAAGATGTGCCCGTCGGAGGAAACTCGACTTATTCTTATGAGATGGGATGATTCAGGAAGAATAGAAGCTCAAGGAGCGAAGGGATGAAAGGGGCGAAGGCAAGAGGTATAGGTCTTTGCTTTTCCTATCCTTAGGTTTTCAAATGGATTTCCAAGTAATGTAGGTGCGGTTTCGAGCGGAAAAAGCTAAAGAGCTACTCGCAGGGTCACACAAGACGGGTATAGAGCTGCGCACCATAGGGGGGTTCAAACAAAGGACTGTACACAAGAGAAAAAAGAAAAGCCTGCCTAGCGCCCCGTCCCTCCCGTGTCAAATTCCCAACGACGAACATAACAAGCGAGCGTGCAGATAGGCTAAGCTAGAATGCCTAATGCCTGTTCGTGTGCCTTTCCAGAGAGTCCTTAGGCCCCAGCCTTGGCAAAAAGTGGAAGCTACCTCTTCGAATCAGGGACGTTGGTCGTGGAATACCACTTCTAAAGAGTTAGGCGAGTAGCCCTTTCTTATTCCTTGATCCTTTGAAACTCTTCACTCGAAGAACAGCTTTCCCGCCTCGATCTTATTCTGAAAGCTAGCCTTCTACGGCAAAGTTCCAATTTTCTTTTGCTTTAGTTCGTTCTCCTCGGAGTTTACAAAAACTTCTGAGTTTGCTCACGTTGTTGAGTGACGAACGTCCTAAACCATTCCGTTAGCAGTCCATAAGCAGTCGAAGTGGTAGAAGTCTTTTCATTCGTGTAAGGGGCACTGCCTTCATCTCCTATACGCTCTCTGCTGTTGATTAACTAGGCGGGGTGGTGGAAAGGGCTAAGGCTTGGCCAATGTCGAACTATTCCTTTCCCCTATTTTTAGGAATTCATTAATAACCCAGTGAAATCTGGCTCTCTAAAACTAGCATCACGCCAAAGCACCCTTTTTTCTTTCGCCTATTTTGACGGATATAGATAAGTTAATGTCTCATCGCAGCTCTAATTAAATTTGGATTACTTTTCCTCTGGGAATGGCCCAGCAGATCTCACGAATTCAATTACATGATATGCTATATATACAATATGCATAATAAGATTCGGAAATCTAAGTTACCATATTCACCGGGTCTCCCTTTCTGATTCTTCCATATTAATATTCTTATATAGAATATAAAAGAATGGAACTTGAATTAACTAACATTTTTTTCCCTTTTCGGCTGTGTGGGTAAATATTCGCCTTAGTCCTCCGAAGTATCAAGTGAAGTTACTGCAGAATTGCTTAGACTAACTTGACTGGACTTAGCGAACTTACCCCTTGTTGCTTTTTCTGCCCCCCTTTCTTTCAGGGAAGCTATGAAGCTAAGCTCTTTAACTCCACAAAAAGGAATTCAAAATAGGAGGCACCTTCCTCTTTTCGCTCCTCTCCTTTCAGTCGAGCTGCTTCGCTCCTAGGCAGGTCAAGCCCTCAACGGATATGGATGGGACGGGAAAGCACTCCTCTCAATCCAGCTAGCAATGGATATGGATCTTATGCAAGCAATTTACTTTTCTTTTGTATACCTTTGCCGGAACCGGTACCCCTATCATTATCACTATAACTAGACGAGGTGGTGGTAAAGCCGCTTCTGGGCCCGTACGAACTAGAAGGAATGATGCTTCCATAGGTGGGGAGCATCCTATACTTCTACATGTGGGTGCTACCTTCGCTGCTTTCATTAGTTTTGGTTCTTACAAAGTAGCAATTAGGCTTGGACTTTGTACTTATTCCACATCGGGAATTCTCTCTGTTGTTGTTTTTAGAGAGTGCAGGGGCCTTTGTCTCTAACTGAACTGCGGTGACGTAGCTTCTTATGCTGCAGCCCATACCATCCTAGCTTCCCATACTTTTTCTACCGCTAATATGACTAGTGCCCGCACAGCCTATGTCTTTGCTTTTTATGCCCTTGTTGCCCTTCTTCCACCCGAAACTAGCTTAGATTCTGCTGACTCAGATGCTGGTGGTCTACATAGACTATTTTGTGCCTAATATAATAGCTAATGCCGAAACTTCTGAACAGAATGTACCATGGCGAGTCTTTCTCCTTTCAGTTGTGGTCTAATTGCGCTCTGTCGGTGACAACCTCCTACTCCACAGTGGGATGATCGAGTTTATTTGCCTTTCGGGGTTATCTGTTGTTGAATCAAAACTTTCGTCGTCTTGGCCCACTACCTCTGTTTTAGATAACTATGCCTTCCTTTTTGGGGGCTATAGCTTCTGGTTTGCACTCGGGCGGGGATACTGCCTATCCAACAAGACCTGGAAATTGACTCCTAGAATCCGTAGCAGGTCTTTTGTTTTCCCTTGTTGGCGTAAAGCCAACCCTTTTAGGGCTTTTAGCAACCAAGATTAAAGTCTTTGTTTGATCTGATACCCTTTTCTTCGCTTAGCTTATATAGATGAGCCCGTTGTTCTGGATCCTGTGCTTACTCATAACTATGCTTTTGAAAATGAAAGCAACCCTTCGTCCCTTGATTTCAAGCGTAAGTGAACTCAATCCAGCTGTAGGGTTCCCTCGACTACCTTCTTTCGCCGTGAGTCACTCCAAACTGTGGTTTCCTTGATATTTAATACACACCCTGGATGTTAAAAAAAAACTCTCTCTCTAGGTTTTACCTGCAGCTTCGTTTCTTCCGTCTCCGCCACCAATATGGAGGTGGAGAAGGAGAACTGTGACCCAAATACGGATAGCGCATCCAAGGAGGACATCAAAGAAATTCAAAAGAAGATCAGATGGTGAGAAAATACCAAATCTTAGTCCACGACCAGAGAAAGATGGGGTCGAAAGACAGGTTTACTACCTGAGTCGGGTAGTAAGGGAAGCTGAAGTCCGGTATTCGCCCATGGAAAGACACTGCCTGGCCTTGGTTTTTGCGGCAACGAAGTTCAGACATTCCTTTTTCGCCTTCCAAGTGGTGTTGAGGACAAAGGCGGACCCGCTGAGGTTCATGTTGACTAGACCTTTCATCACAGGGCGGTTGGGTAAATGGATGCTACAACTTTCAGAGTTTTACATAAGAGTTGAAAAAACCCAATGCAGTCAAAGGGCAGGCCCTGGCAGATCTGTTGGCGTACTTTCCGGAAGATCGACATGAACCCTTGGAAGCTGAAATCGAAGAAGTTTGTGTGGTGGAGGGATGGTGGAAGGGATCGAGCCCATATCCGGTGAAAGGCCAAGGCAATTTCGAAGAAAGACCAGGCGCAGGGCCAAAGGCAGCATAGTACAGAAAAGATATTCCAACCTATCGTATATATACGAGACGTTCTCCCTTTCCCTAACCTTGGGCTTGGCAATCGAGAAAAAAGTGAGAAACTGGGAAAAGGATACCCGGGCCAAGAAGGGGTCTCTTCCCGAGGGAAATCAAAATATAAGTACGAGCATCATATCTGAGTCCACAACTTCTTTTGTAAGATACTAGGTAGCTCTTCCTCGTAGCTAGTGGGAATGGTGCTTTTGGGGGGAACCCCAGGGAGCAAGCAAGGAGAAGATAGCTGTCTTTGCAGCCTTACTAGTAATAGTAGCCCGCACTGTCCCTTTCCACGCAAGAAGACTTTCCCTTTTAAATAGCCCAGATAGCTGCCCCCTGCTCCTTTGCGTATAGCCTTTCAATAGTGCTCTGCGAACTACTCCTTCGACTAGGCTCCCCGTGAGGGGTCGGATCTGTCTTTTCTACGTGATATCTGGCCGGTCAATGTCATTCTTTGTATTGCTTGACTGGAGTCGTCCCTAAGGGCCCGAAGGCCCAAGAATGAGTGAAGGCTGCATTCGCTGAGCCCGGCAGCTCTGATTGATTGTTGGATAAGCTAACTCTATGTTTGATTGACCGAAAAGAACAAAGACAACCTAATATTTTAGTAAAAGGTTCAGCTAGGTCTAGTCTATACTAAACAACACGCCTTTTTTCTTTATTAAGAGCAAACCGGTTAGCTACAAGGGCTTCCTCGGCGCGGAAAGCATCGAGGATGTAGGACTTGCTACGAGTAGTTGCAGTGGGCATGAGGCAGAACATCGGAATGGACTACTTAGTCTGGTTTACGCAAGGGATGAAGTCCAGGGCTAGAGAATCTACTTTTGACTTATAGGATCGCCTAGGCCATGCCCTTATTATCCCATTCTTTAGGAATCGAGCAAAGCTTTTTATTACAGCTAGGAGCACATCCTGTGCTTATAGTGACACCCAAAAACGGGATCCAAGGGAGGACTCGTGAGACAAAGCAAAAGGAAAGCTAAGCTAAAGCCCTAGAGAGTCAAACTTCTTGCACGTGGAATTCACAAAAGAATCTTCGGAATAAGCCTATGATTCCTATACTAGCTACGAGCTAATATAAGAGGAATGACTCGAGGCCGGCCGGAGACAAGAACCAACTTATTTTAGCTCAGAGTAAAGCTCATAACTCAGTCCTCTATTTAGGAAGAAAGACCGGGCGGGGAAGCAACTTGTCGAGCCTGCACGCCCTCAGGGATTGTGAATGCATATCAAATATCTGGCAGAAGTTGGTAGATCCCTGTAAATGGTCAGAATTGAAAGCAAAAGAACTGGAAAGCTGGGTGGACTGGAATATTGGAGGAGCTCAGATAGGGAAGCATGAGAGTGAAGGCTGGCAATTTACATTTCAGCAGGTAGTTCATCATGCCTGGACTGCGAGGAATGATTTCTGCCACACAGGCAACCGAAGGAAGATGCAGATGGAAGCAGAAAGTCTGAGGTTACAGGCGAAAGATGCTATGAGAGTTTGGTCCTCTAAGGAGTTGCCCTACCGACGAACTCTTCTGAAGTAGCTCTCTTCCCCCTCGGGGTAACCCTCCATTATAAGTCGATTCTTTTCATAGGCGTCTTAGCTTTGTGACATAAGTCAGTAAGTAAACCTGTGACAGCTGAAAGGAACTAAACCTTGCCATCTAGTGAACTACGAAAGTAAGTAAACAACCGGTGACAGATGTAACTAAGAACTTATCAAGCGCCGCTAAGCCTCGAAAGAGAGGAGAAAGAGAAAGCAGATGCTAACTTAACCAAAGGTTTGGGGGGTGAAGCTGTGAACTCAAACCAGGTAGCTGGAAAGATCTTAAAAGAGAGATTCCACCTCAACCAGAATAAACCGTAGCTAAGATTCTGGTACTCACTCAACAACTGAGAGGAAGGCAGATTACTCGACCAATAACTATGGAAAGTAGGTACTAGCAGAGACAGAGGTCGAAGTGAGCAGAAGGAAAGCTTTCGTAACTTGTTGCAGCGGATGTTGCTGCTGAGAAATAGGACTTCGTCAGTTTGCTGGACCATTCTCTCGAACCTGTGGATTTCCCGGTCATCTGTTGTGTTGGGATGATCTCTTGTCCTTCTGGATAGCTCTGCCATCTTCTACGATCCAATTCCCTACCGAGATGGATTCTCTTCTATCCGGGAATTCAGGTTTTGCATTCGGGCAGCCATAGGCTGGAAACTCTTCTGTCTATGATCAATCAATCGAGACGAGACATGTCATTCGCTTAAATTCCATCGAACCTTCTTTTACTTTACCTTCTTTGTGCTTTTTTTGCTAAGAATTAGTCTTAATGCATAGAGAGGCTCTGCAAGACCTAGTCAGGTCAGTACCCCGAGCCTTAACCAAGCCCTATTAGAAAGAAGGAGGAAGCGCGGTAGCTATGGAGTTTTTCTTGCTCTTCATTGCTGGCTTTATGAGGAGATCAGGGTCTACCTTAGCCTTAAGTTGAGGATTCTGACCTAGCTCGATGACCCCTCTGTGAAACTCTAGCCCTTTCTGCTTACAGTGCTGATAGTTCCTTGTCTCCAGCCTCTCCTGCGAGTTGAGTTGAATTTTCAACAATTGTTTTTGTTTGCTTCGCTTCGCTTCCAAGTTGTTTCAATAGCTGACATCCGTGGTTAGAGCCTGTCAACATCTTAGTGACTCCTCGTATGCCAATCTTTGGTTGGAGCCCTCCAACTCGAGTTACCCTAGCTGCTTTAACCTTCGCTGCTTTTCCGTGTTGTCTAACTCGGAGAAAGCCTACCCTGGCTTATAGATCTTCCCTAGCTAGCTGCTTCACTCTCCCTATTCGGTCGAGCAACCCTAACTCTCCTTTCCAGTCTCAGTGAAAGCAATACCTGGCTGCTTGGAGACAGAATTTCTTCATTGATTGACTTTTCCAAGACCTAGAGACCTGGCACCAAGAAACCATTTATCCGAACCCTGGTGAATTATCGGCATTCACTCGCAATTTCAATGCCTATCGGCTCAGCTGGGTAATCCTCTTTGTTTCGAGTGCTGTTTATTAATGGCATCTCAACGGTTGGGAACCCATTAGGACTACAAACGTTTAGCCGTGATCGAATTGACTTCTCCGAGAAGAAGAGCACTAACTATTTACTGCGAAACAACTCTAACTCTCACTCTCGCTTTGGCATCATACCCACTTCTCAGTGGAGTACCCTGAACTGGCATCGGATAGAAATTAGATAGCTGGCTTCAGATGATCGACTTGAAGAGTGAACAAAGAACACTTCGGAGTCCTGGAGCTACCTTGCTTCCCAGACAACTCAGAGAAGTACACGCAACTAGAAAATGAAAGTCGGAAGTAGTGCTTTCTACGGTACGATCCGAAACTAGGCAAAGAGCTTTCTTCTCTTATCTTAAGATATTCTATCTCGAGTTACCGTCGCATCAACAGGAAAGAGACGACAAGCCTATTCTATTATATGATACCCTCGCCATGGAGAATTCGATTCCAAAGGGGGGCTTTCTCCGGGGATGGGAGTCTTTCATATGAGGATTCACCTCTGAAACTCGAAGGAGGGTCCTACCCTACGCCTGCAACAACAACAAGAATCGCCTGAGCCAATTAGCTGTTGCCGACCGTGCTTCACTCCACCTCGCTTTCGACCTTAGCTCCTATGCTTGCTGCCGACCCTTACACCATAAAGAGAATACCTGTTTCCGACCGGACAAGGAAAAGCAACTAGAGTTGACTTCTTGACTGCCAGCATCAAGACGAGCGGTTACCTCAAAGCAAACCTAGCAGAAGGAATCTTTGTCTGGTTTTGAATGCCTCATTCTTTCCGTGAGTGGTTGGGTGGCCGAATACACTAAGGCAGATAGGCCTTGTCAAGCTTTCAGCTAGGCTCCATAGCTCTCTTTGTAGCCATACTTAGGAGATCCCGGTCAAGAGAAAATAATAAGAAGGCGCTGTTAAGGTGAGATAGAATGTCACGACTTCTCGAGCTTATCTTATACCCTTCCCTTGCTGGAAGAAGCCGGCCTTCAAAGTCTCAGTCCCGTCGTTGATGCAGCTTCGGCCCTTTTCAAAAGACCTTTCTTACTTAATAGGTTTAGGTTAAGGGACCTCCGATCTGATCCCTCCTAATCGGCTGTTCCATTCCGTTTTGCCCTTAGGTGGATATCCCAATTAGCCTATGTTCATATGTCTCCAGGCTAGTGTGAATAACTCAGAGAATGCCGTGCTGTTCAACAAACTCCCTATGTTTCTTTGTGAGGCTGCTCCTGAAGTGAAGCTGCGAGTGCTGGGCTGGAATAAGAATTTACCGAGTAATTATAAGATGCTACCCCTATGGGGTGCTGTTATCTCATGCCTTTAAGGCGGACTTTACAACCCAAAAAAGACAGCCTTGAGATAGCTAATCAATGGGAGAATGTTTCAAATCTATATCTACTCCTTTTTTTAGTGATTCAATGGGCAGTCTAGATAGAAGGTTTCTCGCTTTCCTACTAGTCTTTCTCAACAACAACAAACGGTGGGCAAGAAGAAAGCTATGGAGAGATTTGTTCTACCAATGGTCTATTCAATTTAGGTAGGGATATGTATGGGCTAATGCCAAAAAGAGAATATCAAGGCCCCTGCGCAAAAGAACGAAAAACGGGGATGAAAATCAGCAGGCAAAGAAAATGTATCTCAAAGAACGACTCTCTAAAGTCGGGGATTTCGATGAAAGCAAGGTAGACGCCATCTTTGACATCTACCTTGCCTTTTTGCCTGAACAACATTCGTACTTTGATTTCCGATATTGGGGATATTGATTAACTGCCCGAGAAGAGAAGATCATCTGCAATGACATTTGAGGAAAAAGACTAGGCTGCTATAGAGAGTAGACCGGGTACATTAATTAAGAGGGAAAGCTACTCGTCACCGGAAATAGTAACTGCCGCAAAAAGGCATTCTGTTGAAAGTGTTCAGTAATCGTCTGCTCATAGAAGTCGGATTCAATCGGGGTTTGCCACTAAAAAAAAAAAAAGATCACAGCTGCTTGACGGTATGAAAAAGGGATCTTTCCCTCTTATTAAAGAAGAAATGGAGAGAGGAATGAGATGTAATTGCTTTTGAATCGAGATTGGGTTGCTTATAAGTCTGACTTAGAGGACTCTGAATATGTGGAGTAGTGAGCCGATCCCGCTTTCGTGGTTTTGATCGTTCTTCCAAACGAACAGACCAATAAGGGCCCGGCCTAGCTTCTGCGAACGGTTCGGTGGATAATTCTTCGTTTGATTCGGCTTATGACTCCCCTCAATCCAAAATGAAATACGGATTCCTAGTCTGCTTACTTCACCCCATGGCTAAATAAATAGCACTTCGGCTATCACAAAAGACCACGCATAGGTGCATTCTGCTGCAAGTCCAGGTAATTCACCCCCTTTTCACTTACCTTCCCCAACCGCCCTAGCAGCATATCCCTTTTTTTCATTCGAAACTAGAGATTCCTTTTCTCCCGATCTCCTACGTATGGAGGAATGTTGGGGCAAGTTTCGCCTTTCTTATCTGACCATCCCCGGGACAAGGAGCAACTACTCTCATGGTCGAACAACAAAAACAAAGCTAGTCTGCTTGCTCGAGAAAGAGACGAGCTATGTTGATAACTATCACATATAATAAATAAGGCAGCTAAGGCAATGCCCGACTCTACTTCAAGCAAACGGCGAACTAGTGGGTGGCAAGGAGACTATTAGGGAAGGGCCGGAGCGCCCAACCAGCGGGTTGGATACGCATTCATTCCATTTATTCTGGCGGATTACATCATATTCAAAATCAAGGAGATAACTTAGAAGAGGGCCATTCTCTCACTCGGTTAAGAGTCATACTAACTCCCATTCTTGCTTATTAACCAAGACAAAGAAGTCCCGGGCGCCACTCTCTGTAGGAAGATAAGCTTAGGGGTGGATTCGAACGTAGAAGGAGATCAATTTACTTGATCGATGATGGTCGGCTCTTTCATGTATCGTCCTATTTTCTGATAGTAGCCAATCTTTTGGAACAGCTGATCTAGTAACAATCCCTGCATCTGGCCCGTGGCCAAGAAAGGGGATCTAAGACATCCACAGGCTTTAATGCCCGAACAAGAAGTTCAAGCTCACTTGCCCTCGAGTCATCCTCCCTTTGGATTGCAAGCCTACTCTCTTTGGTACATGAAATGTGGCACTTCCCCACATCCATGCTGCTTCAGATGTCACATTACCAAAAAGATGGATCGAAAGGCTGGACAGCGAGGAATGAGTTCTGCGTACTTGGGAAGGACAAAAAGCTGCAAGTCCAGCTGGCGGTTTAATCAGGGATTGATATGGCATGTGGCAAGGAGGGTTCTGTGCAAAAGTGGGTATAGCAACCAATGTTACGGCTGAGCTCTGGGCTATGTTCCATGGGTTGAAGTTTGCTTAATAGGGCTGTGCAGAGCAATCGGGTGCAGTAAGTATCGCCTCTAAAGTTTTTTAGCTCTTCTCTTCCTTTTCCCGATTGGTTCTGTGGCGAACTCGGAAGTAAGGAAGTAAGATAGCTTTAGTGAACTCTGACAGAAGTACTAAAGGTTTTTGCAAATGTCGGCATATCCGCATCCGGCTCAGGGAAAGGCGCAGGTGTTGACTGTATTGCTATTAGCAGACGAAGGTGCGGAGAAAGCAGCAGCTAAGATATCAGGTCCCACCCTCAATCAGACCGGGCGACAGACGAGAAATGCTTTATGGAAAGAGTCATGTTTACAAGCTCGAGGAATCTAAGGGGCGGTAACAAAATGAAACAAGTAAGGAAGGGGAAGTACTTTCAGAGAAGAGCAAGGCATTCCAATTGCCAGTTGACTGGTCCTTTTCATTCGATTGAGTTCCGACCCCGAGTTCAACACACGGGTAAGCTTCTTCTTCCTCTTCTCATCTTGAGTGTCTTTTATTATTACCGGATGTAACCTAAAAGAAAGAAAAGGATAACGCCGGAATCTAAAGCTTTCCAATTCGAATTGCCTTTACCTGTCTTTGCCTAATTCGCTTCTACAGACTCCTATCTGAAAAAGGAAACTCCTAATAAGGTAATAATGCTTATTCCCCACGTCATTGCTTCTTCTCCCCTTGGATGCTAGCGATCCTCCGACCCGACCTAAGTGCCGAAGGTCTTTCTATGATCACCTAAGTAATTCGAGCTTGAGTTCTTGTTCCAAGACGACCGGCTTCCCGCTCCGAAAGAAGAGTTATGAGTTGGTGGTTGGGGCATCTCCTTTCCTTACGGACGCGGCTTTACCGGCAGAGTATAATCTCCCCTTCTTGTTGTTCTTTCTTTTGCTTGTAATAGAAAGTCTCGCCTTCAAAACGACCGGTTCTAACTCCTAGTCTTAAAAGAAGCTCTAACGCTTGGGAAGACTATAACATATGAATAGTATCTATTCTCCTTAACGCGCTTGGGATATTCATAGTATTTGACTTTTATTACACCCGCTCCCAAAATCTCTCCTTCTGTGGTTCAGGTTCGCCTCGCCAACTTCATATAATTATGAGTTAAGAGTTTGAGTGAGATAAAAGGTAGCTGGGATGCTAGATCCACCATGCCTTTGCTGTTAAGAAGGAATTCTTCTTTTCTTTGGGAGTTGCTTTGCCGTTCGTTGAAGAGAAGCCGATGCCAGATTCTCCCCTTTGGTCTTGAGTTTATGAGTTCCATATGTAACCTATAAGAAGTAAAGCAGCTCAAACCCCAAGGAATTCATTTCCTCTAAGTGACTCTTCAAACTCTTCTTTGCCGGCCTCTTATCTTAATATCGGAGTTGGAGTTAGGAGCTCATATGGAGCTGGAAGTGTAACTCAAGCATTAAACAGTGAAGGGACTCTCGGGAATGCTTCTTTTTGAAGTGGTTCCCTGTCTTTCTCCTCTCTTTCGAGGCTTAGCGGCGCTTTGAGCTCCGAAGAGTAATACTTAATAGTAAATTCCCATACGCGTGTGATTGGCTTACCCAAATCTATCTCTTTTCCCTGGGCTAAGATATTCAAAACTCCCAAACGGAAGGGGGAAGATTGGTCCTTTTCCAGTAGCATTCCGATCTCACTCTCTTAGAGTTATGAGCTACTCCCCTTCTTAACGGGGTTACGATTAGCCGGCTTCTTAAAAGAATTATTACCTTACGAATAATAAGGTGCTCCAATACTTAGAACAAGAACTCAAGGCTCTAGCTCGAACTCGAAAGAAAGTCAAGACCGAAGGGAAGGTATTCTATTAGTATTTACACTTGGGAACTAACTCATACTCTGACTCTCCACCGGGTAAAGGGAAACAACTAAAGCTTCACTCTTAAGCCGCCCCTTCCTGATCGCTTCTCTCTTTTCTTTAATGAGAGTTTCATACTAGGAGTTCCCCTATCGGGGTAGTTACATATGGAAAAAGAAAGAAGAACAAGAAGCGGATTTAGCTTCAGCTGCAAAGCCGGGCGTTAGGAACTCGGGGATTTATTGGTACCGAACACCCTGGAAGGAGAAAGGAGTGAAATAAATAGGGGATAGGCGAAACCTTGGAAGAAAGAAAACTAAGAAAACCGATATATATAGCTAAGCGCTTTGAGTTTAGGTCAATAGAAATTATATCACCCTAAGGGAATATGAACACAAAGCCAATCTCGATGAAAAAACATCAACAACGCTGCCTTTTCAAGATATGAAAATAGAATAGCTCGTTCCGCTAATACCCTTGCTTCTCTTTTTGGCCATTGGCCAGTTGATGAACTGAGATGAATCATCTTAGTCTGAGTATGCCGTCTATCTCTTTAGAAAGAATATCTAAATATATATTCTATGGCCAAGCCCAGGGATTGACAAATCTATAGTGGCGGGTCTATCTTCTTCTGGGCGAGCTGCGGAGCTACTTTATTCTTTCTTTCATTCCATCGTCTTGCTTGATTGGTTGAAGAGAGCGCTTTGATAAGACTGTTCCGCGGAGAGTGTGGCTAAACACTTCTTCACCTTTCGGCCATCAAAGGAATGGTCGGAACTGTGATCCCGATTAGATAGTTACATTCTTATCCTCTCTATTTTGGCTTGGGGAACTATTAGGCTCATCTCTCTGAGTTCGAGCGGTTGAACTCCTCCCAGGCGAATCAATAATGATTGTGGCTGGACTCCTCTATTCATCTATCAATCTCGTTTATGAATGTTATGATGGCCAGGCATAGCCGGAACTCTTTCGTAGGCTGCTCTCGAGGCAGTTGCTTTCAACTAATCTCCCGCAGTCACCCATCATGATCGGAGCTGAGATTCTTCATACTAGCTTGGTTAGGTCAAAATCTGTACCATCGCTTCTATTTGATGTAATATAGTATAGAGATCCGCTGAAGGTGAGAAATCATCAATTAAAGTAGATGCTGCTTCCCTGGCTTCAACTTCACATGATAGGGCCGTATCTGATGAATCTTTGCCTTTTAGTTGCCTTCAACTGGCCGATCAATAAGAGTAGGCATTCAGCCAGACTCCATGACTCGGGTTAATCAGCTCCACTCCCGATGCTCTTGCTATGCTCGAGCCTGATGACTTCCCTTTTCAATTGGCCGTACCGGGAAGAGTAGAGTCTGACCCGCTTCATTGCCCGAAACCAACCTTGAAAGGATAAGTTGAAACTAATTGCCAGTTTAAAAACTCAAGATCTTTTTTCATTCTACTTTAAAGACAGAATCTAATGAGAAACCTAAGGTCCACAGCATCTCCTTGAGCAGCACGACACCGGATCCATCAAACAAAGGATCTTCAAAGAGATCCGACAGAGCTTGATTACTACGGGAAGTGGATAGCCGGGGGAATAGGCACATTTAGAGCTGTCTTACTTGAAAGAATAGAATGCGCAGTTGAGGGAGGTAGCGAGGTCGTGCTGCTTGGAGAGTAGCCCGTCAAAGAGTCTTTATCTGCTAAAGCATATTCAGCCGGGAAGGAAGTGTTTATTAAGTTCGCAATCATATCAACATATTAGGTCTTCCAGCGGAAACCATCACAAGTATAGGTTCTATCGAAGAGTCACACCTGAAGAAAAGCCAAGGCAAGTGCTAAGTTTCTTTCAGATCAGTGAAGAAAACGAAACCTGCGAGCTGACGATAGACCAAAAAACCTTCACTTCCTCTGCTTACTTTTTCTAAATAAGAGAGAGAGACGCGAGCAAGAGACACAAAGGCGGAAGGTACCCGCAAATCATAGGTTGCTGTAGAAGCAGCATTCCCGCCTGCTACCGGTCCTAAATCAAAATGCATACCCATTCCAACATCAGTTGCCAATTCTCCAGGAGAAAGTGTAGCAAGCAAGCAGATAAAGGGCTTGCTCTGTCCCCATTGTTCTAATTTTCCGATCAGTCCTTAACCTGTCTTATAGGGCTTTCCAATTAGCGCTGTTTTATCCCTTGTGTGTGGGTGTGGGCTCTATGCTCTCTAAGGACAAGTCCAATCTGTATTTCGTTAACTAGATTCCAGGTCGGTTACAACCCCCTGGACCCCCTGTTATCCTACTTCGGTCCTCTAATTCCCCCTAATCCCACTAATAGTAGTGAAGGTGTTTTGACTTTGCTGTCTTGTGCTAGAGGATAGGTCCCCCCTCTATTCCTACGTTCTTTTAGCACCTCGATTCTCAAATATGCCACCGGCTGAGGGGCAGCTAAGCAGGCTGTAATCCAGAGAAGGAAGTGGGCGAAGCCATGTAGCGAAGTAAGTATAGAAAAGGCTTCACACAGGCGCAAGTCAATAAGGCTCAGAAGAAACTCCCATTCTATCTTTCCTAGGCATCTCACCACCTTCTTCTTATTATTGAGAACTGGTTTGGCATTCAGCCCTTACCCGGGGTCCTACTATATACGAAATACTTAATAGCTAACGGCCGTATGGCATCTATCTATCCATGCTGAAGTTTTTGAGACTGAGGGGTTGGATCTAGGGGTAATGCGCCAGGTGCTGTAGCGAATCGTCTTCTTTGCAGTTTCTCAAGGACGATTATCCTCTTTCTACGCTACGAGGAGTGAGACTGCTCGCCCATAAGAACGAGTAGATCGGGCAGACGCCATCGCTGGTCCTTTTCAGGCTGATAGCATGCCTTTCAAGGTTCTGGAGAAGAGTCGCTTCCCCAAGAACGAGAGATCACTTGGACTTTCTTTTGTTCCTAAACATGGTTTAAGGCCATCTATTTCGACTTCAGTGAGAAAACTATCCAGTTCTCTTGGGAGTTCCCCTCTATTGCTAATGCCTATTTAACATAGGAGTTCGTGTAAGAGAGTTTTGAGGGATATATAGTTTAAGTGCCAGTTGCCATTGATCTTCTTGGAAAAAAAAAAGGGGCATCTCTTTCCCTGCAGGCAATGAAACTCAGTCTTTTTTATTCCTGGGCATTGATTTATTCCTGTATAGCATCTCTCCAGCAAGAATGATTGGAGGCTTCAGCAAATGATTCAGGTTCATGAGAAGATTGAACTGACATGAGGTTTAGCTTATAAATGTGTTGGTTGGAGCGATGGGATATTAGAAAGCGAATGATAGGAAAAAAGGGCATAGCTAGAAGTTCGAATGGCTAACAGGAGGAATGGAAGAACAGCTTATTCGTATTAAAAGATCCATCTTAGCAAAGAGAATTTACCCTTGCGTAGGATCTTTCTCGCCTTGGCCTTTTTGCCTTGTTAGGTATCCCTAAAGTTTCCTTGTTAGACCCCTCTTTTTTTGTTTTTATAAACCGCCAATCATCTCTGGCGGGCGGGCTTGGTTACCCAAGATTTGGGGCTGGGGTTGGTGATCTTAGGTCGAAGTACTTCTTCTCCCTCGATCTGTCTTCGTTGGAAGGTTGGGTTTTGTTTGTACGCGAGCCAAGGATTAAACGCTTGAAAGAGAACTTGTCTGACTTTAGAGTGAAAAAACTGGTTTGAATTACTTTTTCGCTATATTCGTATTCAAGGCAATGATAATAGGCTGACTGGTGATGGCGATTCAAGGAAACCTTCCTTTCCTTTGATTGTGCGTTTACGCTTTGTTTAAGCAGCTCTCTTCTCAGTAGGAGAAGACTCGCAACCAGATACGTTCGTTCGGTCATTTAGCACGAACTTCACTGCCCTAGAGGGAAAGGCCCTCACCTTCGGTAACATCCTTAGCCCCAAGAACAGGAATAACTGCAGGGAAGAGATTCTTAAAAAGAGAATGCGCTTCACGACCTTTTGGGTTAAAGAAGAGTTCGTCGCTAAATCAGTTCCTTTCTCTCACTCCCTTTACCCTTTTGTAGATGGTTTAAGGAGAGCGCTTCGCACCTTTCAAAAAGATGGTGCCAAAAGAAAAGACTAGCTCGACAAGGGTGCGCTAATCCTAAACTTGCTATTGCTGCTGCAGTCCATTCTTCTTCCTTCCTCTTAGCTCTTAGAAATAGCTTCTCAACGAGATCGTATAAGCCTAGCCCAGTGGGCATCTGATACCGGTAGAAGTGGCTATGGGAAAAGTGCTTTCCAATCCGTCCCATCCTCCTAACGATATATTGCGAGGAGCTTTACGAAGCCATTCATGGTGTATTGATTTTCAGGGTAATATATTTATATATAGCTTATCCTTTCTTACTGTGACCCGGGAATAATAAACCATATCCAAGCCAAGGAGTTAGACCAACCCAGATAGACCACGTTATGGCCGATATGATTACCAACCAAAGGGCAAAAAGGGGACCTTGCATACTCTACAAAAGTTGGAATTCAAATAAAAAAGCACATAGCGAAAGCATGAATTCATACGTAGTAAAGGGCTTGGGCTACTAATCCGATAGATAGATTCATCAATGAATTGAACCGCTGAAAATGATTCCTATTCTTGTGAGCCAGCCTTCTTTATCTATGCCTACCTGAAACCATCTATCTACTCTAGGGGGTGTCACAGGCAAGATAATCATTCTTACATCGCTCCTTTAGCTACACATGGTGTGTCATGCAAACTGTAATTGAAATTGAGAAAATTAGTATTAGCAGTTTTTTCAGTTCGATGTACATCAATTAAAAGGGTTTGGCGCACGTAAAGCTTCTTTTATTTTATTTATGGTAATCTGAGATTCGTAACAAGCCTTATTTATACATACCTTTAGACGGAGAAAGTCTACCCTAGTCTTATCTTATTCTACTTGCTCCTAAAAAAGCTTAAACACTTCCAAGCTTATCTTTACTTTAGTTTGAGGTCAATATCATCGGGCGGATCTTAAAGACCGCTCACAGTGCCTTGTGAGAGACTCCTGCTCTATCACTAGCCTTAAGACTGCAACTCGCTTGAAGGCAGAATAAGAAGGGAGATGAGGGAGTTCCAGGTTGGAGCCATACTGATTAATAGATAGAGTTTTTGGTAGTGCTCTCATTGTTTTTCTTTCTGTGACTAGTCTTCTCGGCTGGAATCATAAATGTGCGTTACGGTGTCGAGTCTCAAAATGGATCTTTTTCGTATCTTTCCCCGCTTAAATGATTAGTTCCAGCGAGTCTTAATATTTCCTAGTTGCATCCACCGCAGTCCCCTGTAGAGCAGTCTCCTCGTCAGTCTTCTAAGGCCTTTCTAACTAAGCCCTCTCTTTCTAAGGCGCTTGGGGATTCAGTTTGAGCGGAAGTTCCCGTTGGAGTATAGTCTCTTACCAGGCCGTTTTCTACAGCAGGTGTAAGAGTAGTTGCATTCTCACTCATAGCAATCTTTCCTCCAGTGGAGGGGAGGACTATAGATAATATTATAAGGTAGGGTTAGAGTGGTGTAACACTAATAGATTGATTTCCTGGTGAGGATAGAGGATAGTAATAGAATATCATAGCGATAGTAATAGAGCTAGGTCAAGAGTCAGGGGCAAGTGCAGTTAGCCGAAGGAAGAAGTCCGGAGAGCGAAGGAACGGGATTAGGCTTTTAAGGAAAAGTTCCTTGCTGCGGAAGAGGTGCGCGTCTTGCCATCCCCGCTATCTTACTTGCAGTAGTGCTTTTTTCTATTTGAGCTTCCCTTATTCCTTTTATCGAGCATAATGATTCGAATCGTTGGTATAATTCTTTGCCGAAAGAGGTCCCCCTTATCGGATGGCATCAAATGCCAGTGGCCTCTTAGCTTTGTAGGCGATATCGGATGCTTGGTATCTTACCGCATAAGTGTCAGGGATGTCGTAGTTCATTAGTGCTTTCCCGAGGATGTCTGTGCGTGCTCTCCCATCTTTAGTCTTTCTCGACGTCAAAAGAGTGAAAAGTCCCTTGCCAACATTTAATGCGCATCCAATTCTTCAGTAGGCTTTTATACCCGAACTCTAGGAGTTTAGCCTGTTAGCGATTTCTTCGCCAAAGTCTTGCTCTGAAGGAATCAGTCTTAAAGGGGTCGAGTTCGTAGTAGCAATGGGTTCTGCTTCTTAGTTTCGACTTTCTAGTTTAGCTGCATATGCTCTTGGCCTGCTCTGTAGTTCTAAAGAAAGCCATGCATTAAAAAAAAACACTACTTTGCATCGACGGACTCTTCTAGTCTTCCTGGTCACCAAGGAGGATCGCTCCCACTATGAGTGCTTGCTGCTCTTCAAGCAGCATTTGCAGCCTCCTTTCGAGGCCCCTGATCCTCTCTTCCGCTGTGCTCAGTCAATCCTGTCTTTTTTCTTTATTGAGTTGTTGCGGATTCATAGCCATTTCCAAGAAAACGATCCTTCAATCAGTAGATTTTTTTTATAAAGAAATTCAAATGGCCACTCGCTGACATTTCTAGAATGTCCGATAGGCATGTTTTACGCAGAAAGCTAGATGATATTTTAGCTGGGAAGAGAAAAGCGGATCTTCTATCTTAGAATGCACATGCTCTATTACTCGTTAGTCGTCGGTTGCTCAACCGCTTATCCTTTAATATGAGTTGCATCTCGAATGTAAATAACAAGCCTTCGATCACTTACACCAATAGAATCTTCGACCTACTTAAGGCTACTTCTTTCCTTTTATCTTATGGTCTAAATAGATCGAATGACTTTGGTTTTTCCCTTGTGACTATGATGTCTGTGGCAGCTAGGCATGCTAGCGGGAAGTCCGGTTATGAACATCTATCAATCCCAAAACAAACCTCCTTTCAAGGGAAAGCTAGTGATTCTCGGGGAGAAGCATAAGCGAAAGAAGATAGAAGGAAAGAAGTAGCCTAAGAGCAGCTTGTCATATTGGTAGCCCTTGTCCGTCTTTTATTGGGAAGTCCACGTAGAGTGACTCTCATTGCTATCGGTGAAATGATTGTCTTCCTCTAATCTTTTGTAGAGGTATACCAAGGAAAAGCATGGGAGAAAGAAGTAAAGCTGCAGGCACTCGACAACAACAAGAAAAAGGCCAGTCACTGAACACCAGGCCAATATGAAAAAAAGGGGATCTCGCATTGCTGCCTCACAAATCTCGTTCTGCTTTCTATACGCAATACTTCGTCTAGCCCTGGTTCTGTTCCCCCCTCGTAGACAAGACAATTGCTAGCCTGAAAGTTGCTTGATACTAAGTATATCTTCATTCGGTCATCTATCCAGAAGAGCCAAATACCCGCTCCCTGTGCATCAATTTGAATAACTTTATATAGTTGAGCTTTCTTGTCAATTTTGTCAGCAACAGTGCATCTTGTGCGAGTCTCAAGCCAGTATACTAGGATCATGAGATCGAAGCAAATCAGAAAAAGTCCTTCTGAACTTGGCTACGCTCCTCTCACTACGTTCGAGTTTCTACGCCATACCACTCCTCTCACTCGTCTTGCCAGTTTTTTCAAAAGAGAATCCCGCTACGCACCTTGCCTAGGAAGAAGAGACTGAAAAGAAACTTCCTTCTTGAACCTTCAAGAACAGCAACATCGCCATCCGACTTTCTGCATGCTTAAAGCCCGAAGTTACGTATGAATAGTAAACGAAAAAAAAAAGATCTATCTCGGAGATGTCTATTTCTCAATAAGACCGACTCTGTCGAATTCCTTCTTTCAGAGAGGGAAGATAACTGCATAACCTAGGGAATACAACTCCATAAAAGGGCGAGAAAGTACGGGGATAGAAAGAATCACACGATTCCCATTCGTGATAGAAGCTTTAATAAATAGGATAGGTTCGCAACTAGACTATTCTCTGACTAGAAGAGCTGCGCCTAAGACTCTGAAGCGAAGGGAGGTGGTCCCGAGCGTTGCGTATATGGCTATATAGCGTCAGCCTTGTTTGCAAGTGCAGGCGCAGCGTAGCGTCATGGTAGTTAGCTATGCTCGACTAACAGGACGAGTCATGTGACTGACCTGACATTTTATTGAGATGAACTTCGAGCTGCGACAACGGTATATTGTTTTTTTTTCTGCTTGTTTTGGAAGCTGGAAACGACGCAATATGGGTTATCGTGGATACAAGCATAAGGTATTTTTCTTTTTACCCTTCCTGGTTTGCTCCTCACTACAGCTGTTCGTGCATATGATGGGACCACTTGAACCGAACCGCGCAAGGTATAGTTTGACTTAATCTCCAAGTAGGACCCTTTGTTCGGTCAACTCTATTCCATGTAGCGGATATACTTTAAATATATAAAAGATTGCTAGCACACCTTGGATCCACGCCAACTTGGTTGTGGTATCCTCATATCATATCAGTTGAAAGTCTCCCATGAACGGAACCATTATCACTGTAGTTGGTGAACTTGATATTGAGGAAGAATGCATTATGCTTTACTCCCAGGATTGGTTTCACTAGTCATGTCCCTACCTTGATAGCGATCCCGTCAACCCAAGCTTCAACGCACTCTTTTTTAAAGAGCTTCTCGATCAATAGCTTCTGAAATGTCAAAATCAATCTATCCGTGGCCGAAGACAAATCAAACGAGAATAAAGTGCGCTTCCCGCCGTAAAGGCCTTTCTTGATCGAAGCCCCATCCATAGGTATACGCTTTAAAAGAAACATACACCAATCATGTGCGGGACGAAGCAAAGCATTCGGGATAGTGAAAAACTCGCAACTTCCCCTTTCCTTCCTCTCCCGCTTGTAGTCGTGGAATTGAATTCCGGTCTCACGTCTTCAAACCTTAGCCTCAATCCCGTCCTTTTGAGTTGTAAGCAATGTCCCTTCGCTTTGTTAAAGTGATTTCATTTTTCTCTTTTTAATGGAAGAAGAAGAAAGAACTGGGCAAAGGCCTTTTTCTGGGTATGGCCACAAGGTAGCGAGTGCAAAGGAAAGAGGCCGTAATGCTAATTCAAGAGCCTTCCTTGCATGGCCTCATCGCAAAAAGTGTCTTTCCCGTGCTATCAAGATCAGGAGAGAGGCTTTGGGCAAGAAAGAAGAGATCGCCTAGTCTAACTCTTAAGTCGGAACTAGAGGAAAAAAGGAGTTCTTTTTTTTTCTTTTTTACCGAACTGTAAGATAACCAATCCATTGTCTTCGAAAAGTAAAGGTATGCCTTTCCACAAAGCCACTAGGCATAGAAGGAACTGCTCTCGAACTCGAATCCCCTCTTGTCCCTGAAAGAATAGGTCCTGCTCTAGATGCTTCGGATTCTGTCTAGTAGATGCTCATCATAGTCATAGCCCTAGTTCGTACACAAGGAATTTCTTAATCAGCCTTCTTCTTGAATATTCCTTTTCATTTCACGTGCACACCCTATTAAAATAAAAGGCAGAAGAGGAAAAAGAGAATGACATAAGCAGCCTACTCTTGCAAAGAGCCTAAGCGCTTCGAGCAGCACTCTGCCTCGATGTCCGTGAAGGTCATAGCAGATTCAAAGCTGGTGACCAGCCAAGTTATGGGTGAATGAAAGACTAAGGACCCACGTAAGGGCTTTAGCGATAAAGAAATGTCAATCGAGCTCATCAAGCAATTCAAAGAAAGACTTCCTCCATGGCATAGCTCAGTTATTCAATCATGGTAGGGTCAGTCAGACAGGATTCTGCTCCTAAGCGCAGGTGTAGCTCCCCATGGAGCTCATTCCAGTTCTCATCCATCCCGGTACCCTTTGTCTTGGTAAACAACTATTTAGTACGTGGAAGTCTTTCCCTCTTGGTTTCGTTCATGGGAGATGTGGCATAGATAGAAAGAGAGCATTCGGTAGGGCTTGGTCCAGCCTCATTTTCTTGGTACGCTCAGGTCACACTCTCTTTGTCTGCTGCTGCTAAGGTTGACTCCTTTACCAAACCAAATAGGATAAGTCCTAACTCAATTCCGTGGTCATTCCTAACTAAGAAACCTAAGCTAAAAGCGCAAGTGGGGTGTATCTATAGTCGGCTTTGCCGCTTCACAGCTCCACAATCCCGCTTCTTATCTAAAATAAAAGAAGCTTCGCAAAGTGCACTCTCAGTCCCCTTCGTTGCCTGCTTCAATCAATCGTCTTTCTGTTTGTGAAAATGGAAACGTACTTTATTTTATTAAGACTGATGCCCGTGCCCTGCCGAGTGAAGGAGGAGAGATTGTCGTACTTATGGGGATCAAAAGTGACTAGCCCTGGTCTGGGAGTACTGAGAATACTGAAGAGGAGGTATCATATCGTATCTGTTGACCGGACTAGTCTCCTCCCATCTGGGCTCTTTGGCTGACATATCAAAAGGGTAGGATTCAGTTCCCGAGGGGGTGAGGCTGCCGGGCTTGGTACGGTGAGTTGCTAGCTATGGACCCAAGAGGAGGGCATATGTGATATCAATTCCGGTTCTTGATGCCCCAACTAGGCGAAAGAGCTAAAGAAATGTTCTAGTTAAGTCGAGAGCTAGAGAGAAAAAAGAAGTCCTGTTTTTTACACAAGGTAATGCTAATGAAAGTGCCACAGCTGATTCGTCGAAAAGACTAGCAGCATTTGTCCACTTCTCTGACTCTGAAGACGTCGAAGCGGTTGGCTCCCCCATTTGATCAATTACATTCCCTTCTGTAAGAGCTATTAAATCATGTCTGCTAGTATTCTGTTTACAGGCAAGGAACTTTCAACAGGCATGGTACGAACCAGGCTCTAAGAATAAGAAGGAAATCGGCATTAGCCAATCCCAAGAAAGGTAGAAAACTAGGGCTTGGGGTCGGGGATAAAGGTCTCAAATTCAAAGGAAAAAGGGATTGTCCTTCCTCCAAACCCAAGACAAGGAAGAGCATTAGACGAGCAAAGTGACTCCCCTAGTCTAGTGCTATAGAGTAAGAATAAGTAAGAAAAGTGACTAGGGAAGTGGCAGTATGGCCAGTTTCGTTCCCCACTTTCAAAGAGCCGATTTGCTTTTATAGTACAACAGATCATTCTCTAACAGACGATTTTGGATAAGAAGAAGGAGGTAGAAGCGCAAGAAAGAGCAAGGAATCATAAAGAGTGGATCTCAGTCGCTGACATAGATCTGTAAAAGGGCTTTCCGTACCTGTACAGGAACTGCTTTGCAGGAATTTCCTTTTTACCAAAAATAGCATTTCTAGCTCCCAAATGGATACTTAGAGTAGTTCATTCGTCTCTTTTCTTTGGTGGAGTAGAGTCCGCTGAACACAAAGAATTAGAGTATGGTCCCGAATTCTCACCTCCTACAGCTGCATAGGTGGTAGTGCCCATTATTCGTGAGTCATCCCTGCCTAGGAAAAGGGGATTTCTCTGATTTCAACCTTGCCTACGGCGTAGGACGGGCTAGAGCTAGCAGCATCTCCATCTATTGCAGGAAAGCGTTTAGAAGCGAGATGGAACAGACCTGACCAGCGTTGCCATTGTCCCCCGGCTTGAGGGCGAAGAAGTTTACAAAAGGTCTGTTTTGGCAGAGAAGGATGGTTTGAAATTCCCCCTTTCTACCAGATCTTGTTTCAGGTTGACGCCTGTTCTACGCACCACTGGTGCTATTTAGCCCGGAAAAGAATCCGCTCAAAAGCCACACAGCAAAAACTCATTTGGCGATTGATTGCTCCAACCAATGGTGCCTTTTAAGAGCCCCCTCGGTAAGCTAATTGTTCGGTGGGAAAGGGTTAGCCTATATCCCTTATTCATTAATGAGCATTAAGGGGTTGACAAGCGCTTATAAGCGCAAGAACTAGTTTTCTTGAATGACAATAGTCATAGGTGCCTTAAGGGTTTGATGTAAAATCCAATCCCCTCGATTAGTTCCACTGTCCTCTTCGAGTTCTTACTTCTCGCTGCCTTAAGGCATATGGAGGTTTCGAAATACTAGAGATTCTGCTCATGCCCAAGATTATGTATGTACCGCAGCACAAACAAAGGCTGAATCAGGTGAAGAAAGAAAGAAATCTTGAAGTAGAGTACAAAGGGGGATTTGAGGGGATGCTTGTCCAAAGCTTGGAAGCTCTCTAGTGCATATTTGTTCATCGAGAACATCTGTCTCAACAAATGAAGAGAACAAGACAGAGCTCACGAAAGAAGTTTTTACAGGAATAGCATCAAAGCTACCAGAAATCGTCTTTTTGGGTCACTTATGATATACACCTCAAACTATAGCTGGATGGTCGTTTTTCTATCAATTCCTGGCAAAGCGAGGGCAAGAAGGCGAGGTTAAGGATCAGGCGGAGAAGCTCCTGAACCAATCAATGCTCCTGTGAGCTTCTTGTTTGATTTGGGCTATTTTTTCCCTGACCAGTGCCCAATCTTAGAATTGGACAAAAGCTTTATGCGATGGGGCGGTGGTTTGCTTCGCGATCATGAAGGTCGGTTGGTCTTTGCATTCTATAAAGAATTTGGTGACTGTGATGTTTTAATGGCAGAAGCATTAGCTCTCCTCCATGGTTTACAACAATGTGTTGCTCGAGGTTATCTCCATCTGGATATTGAAGTTGATTCTCAATCTTTGGTGTCATTACTCTCTTCACAGGGGCTGATCAAATGGCCACTTTGTTATACGGTCTCCAACATTTGTTGCCTTCTTCGTCAGTGTCAGAGTTCTATTCGGCATATTTACCGGGAAGCAAATGCTGCAGCTGATGCCTTAGCTTCTTTACATCTTCATTCTGATTCATTTTTCCAATGTACTCAGGATCTCCCTTTGATTGTTCGTGGTATTCTTACTTTAGATCGTATGATATGTTATGTTGTTAAAATGGATTGGCCAAAAGATATGGAATTCTCCGCTGGGAAAGGAGTTTTTAGATGTATCCCTCCTTACATACGACCTTCTTTCAGATTTTGCCATTGTTTTGGTCTACTACCAGCAAGACCTTTCATTACCGTTTTGGTATGCTTTCCCCAAGTCTTCTTGATGTTGATTGCTGCCATCACTTCAATTCCTTCGAGCCTCATGGGGACTCTGTTCGCCCGCTTTTGGTCGTGCCAAACATTCCTTTCTCTTGGCCAACAACGTCCAAGGGAGAGATTCTTCTTGGATTATTTTGTTACCGGGTTTCTAGAAGAACCTAAATAGAAGGGAGAGCTGACTATTCATCGAGAGACTGGGCATTCGCCGAGAAGACAAAAGCTAGAGCTAGGAAGGTATCGCCTCTAAAGTTTTTTAGCATCAAAGATGGGTCGACGTTGCAGTTCTCGAACCGCTCCACCGTTACTTGGATGCCTTACTCCAGGGAATAGGGTCTTTGTCTTCAACTGAAATAGGATATAAGGTTCACTTGTCTCTCCCTTCGGCCTAAAGCCTAGAGTTCGGGTTTAGCAAGAAGTTCTTCTTCTTTATCTTTATATCGACCAAAAAAAGAGATTTCTTTCTTTGATTTGAACTCCGAGACTAGAGCATCATCAGAAGGATCTTCGAAGGTTGGGATCACAACCTCAACTGAATAAAGATTGGGAGAAGGTTGACTCCTGCTCATGAGTTTCTATTTCCTTTCCTAGTGAAAGAAGACTGAGGTTACCACCTCAAGAGCCATATTATAAGATTCGAAACTCTCCGTCTTTGCCGAGTAGTTCTCAACTCCAAGATTCAAACCCCTTTTCAACTAGAGTTGGAGTCAGATGCGGATCAACTCCTCTACTAGCTTCACTCCAAGAAAGATGCTCATCTCTCAAGGGCTTCTCTGCTCCTCCCCGCACTCATTACTGGTGAAGTTCTTAAAGAGTGAAACTCCGAGAGGAGAGTCTTCATTTCACTCCTACCCCAAACTCAGAAGAGTGACTTGTTTAAGAAGCATTCGTTCTTATTCGAGCTCTCTTGTTGACTATTCCCATCTTGCTTTTGAGACCGATCACTATACCTCTCAAGCATTATAGTTGCATCACATAAGAAATAAGTGCCGTCCCGCGCAAGTGAACAAAAAGCCTTTTAATAAGTCAAAAAGTCGTACTTGTACGAACCAAAAGAAGTTCGATATACCGGGGCGCTAAGGGGCATGCCCTGAGACAGGAATTGGACGTAGATTAAAAACCAGGGTCTAGCCTTGGGAATGAATGATAGAACTTCATTAGAATGGCTGGAAGCAGGTAATCTTCTTCTTTTTCACTCAACTGAGGAAGTGAAACAAGCAGAACTATCCCTAGAAGGAAATATGGATTTGTCATTAAATGAGACTAATCCTTGTTTGGAAAGAGTCTTATTCATCGAAGAATCAGGCAATCAATCCGCAACCTCCTCTTCCTTTTGTTGTATAGGCCCTTTAGCGTCCGATGTTACCAAGATCCGGGAATCCCCGATACCCCCTTTAAGACCTCCTTTCCATCAACCATATTTCCAATCAAAACTAGAAGCCCGTAATGGGACTACTAAAGCGAGAGTGCCGTCTCCGGGTCTCGATCGATGTTGGGCCATTGGATCAGTTCAAGTGAGAGACTTGTCTTCGATCGAAGGAGTTGCGGGATTGCTCTCAACTATGTTTCCCTTTTTCTATCATTTATTCCATGTGAGATGATTGACCTAGGTTCTGGGCTAAGGATTTACATTGGCCAATTGTCGTAAGAAGAGGAGACTCATGTTAGAACGCTTATATAGATGTCTTGCTAATGATTCTATTCCACTTTAGCCGGATGGGCTAAGCTGAATACAGATAGCTCTTGTCAGGGAAATCCTGGACCTGGAGGCGCAGCGCAGGAGGAGTACTTAGTCAAGGTCAATGGATAGGTGCTTTCTCAAGGCAAGGAAATTACCATAGTGTACCAGCGTACAAGCTGAATGAACTTCGGGAAGACCTAGAGATTTCACTAGCAAAGAAGATTGCCTCGAATCGAGATTGCAAAGTGCTAATTAACATGAAACACACTCGTGCAACCGTCTTGAAAGCTGTCTTCCATTCATCTCCCTCTTTCATTCGAATCTGATGATACCCACTCTTGAGATCAATCTTCGAAAAGATTTTAGAGCCATGTAGTTCATCAAGCATATCATCAAGCCTTGGGATAGGATCAGACAAGGAAGAAGGAGTAAAGGAGGCTAGAGATAGCAGATTCTCGGGCAGGATGAAATTCATTTTTGAGTTTAAGTTCTCGTTGCAGCCTTGGATCGAGTTGCAGTGTAAGAAAAAATCCTGCTTTTTAGCAGCTATCTTTTCATCTTCTGGAGTTCGATAGCCAGGTAAGACTTTATACCTGTCCCAGTATTTGTCTATGGATAAGGAGAAGTCGCCTATGGATAACCAGTATATGCCTACCCAATTGGAGTCCTAGAAAAAGGTGCTTCCCTTTCATAAGGTTATAACTAGTAAACGAGCGTAAGGAGCATACCGGGACTTTCTAGATAGCGGAGAGATGGATCTCAAGAAAGCTTTGAACTACTTCCACGCAAGTAAAGACTAATTGAAAGTACGTACTACCAATGTCAGGGAAAGCAGACTGAGATACCGGCACCCATACCAAGCCTAGCTTGAAAAAGGTCGATCACAGGCATGTGGTGAACCATACCGAGAGAAAAGATAAAACAAGGCACTTCAAAGAAGTTAAGTCGGAATTGAGAGGCACGAGATAGCCCTCAAAAAAAAAGGCGAAATCCACGAGAAGGCCTCTTTGACTAAAGAGAATCTCCTTTTCCCACCTCCCTAATGGTCTGAGGAGATAGGAAGCCCTCGCTCAAGGGGAAAGGAAAGGTTGACTTTTCAATCAAACGAAACATAAAGATAAGCGTAAGGTCTAATTCTTCCTCTGTAATAGCAGCCTCGCTAGCGAAGAGTCTTCCAAGCGGCTTTATTTAGAGATAGGGGCGCGCTACGGCATATTAAAAAAGAAGTTTAGAGAGAGCGTCACCCCTATTATCATAAATAAAGAGAGGAATCACTTCTCTCTTTTATAACGGAGTTCCGCACCAGGACTCAAACCATACCTCGAGGAGAAGGTAGCTCAAAGAGGGCTGTGAAGCATGCAGACTGACTCTCATTTCTTACGTGAATGAGAGACTACTGAAATGCAGATAGCTTGAACTCCTACGAAGAAGGTAAGATGACTATAGGCAAGAAAGAGAGAATTGAACCTCAGGCTTGCCCCCAAAACATTTTGAATAAATGCCGCTTTCAACCTCCTTCTATCGACATCGACGGCTCCGAGGAAAAGAGCATCTTATGGCCATGACCGTCTAAAGATCATTTCTATCTCACGAATTGGATTTGAACCAATATCGATGCTACTTGCCCCGTTAGTAGATCATGGGGGTGAGCCTCTCATTTGTGGGCATCCTCAGAAGTTGTAGCAATCCTCTCTTGAGTAATCTAATTTCTCTTTATCTGTGTTCACTCTTCTCTTCTAGCCTAAGTGTTGTGCTAGTGGGTTGGTTGACTGGCTTGAGCTAACAAGGGGCTTAGGTGCCGCACGGTTGCGTTAGAAAGCGGAGTGCTAAGGCCGTGACAAGTGAGCCAGGTTACGTGGAAAGTTGCCTTTTGTATCTTCTAATAGATAGATAGAGATTGAAAGCTTTGACTACTCTTAAGGTATACCATCAACGTTTTTTGGTTGGGAAAGACTAACTCCTAACAAGGTTCGACTTTACAGGAGAAAGAAGCGTCGATAAGGGAATCGCCTTCAAGGAAGATTTCAGGGAGCATTTATTCAATAAGATTGAGTGGAGATTCCTTGAATGACCTGTAAATGACATTGTGTGCTTTATGGTCAATATCTGGATTAGATCCCTTCTTGATAGCTTGAGTCACATCCCTTGAAAAAGGGAGTTGTGACTATCATACGGAAAAGAAAGTAGTGAAGTAAGATCCGGGAATTCCACTATTTGAGTTATCCGTCTTAGGCTTCAAGCTCTAATAAGAAAGAATAGCTTTTCTTCAGCTCTTCACTAGCCATTGCTAATCCTGTTCTCGATGGGAAAGCTTGACCTTAAGTGGGGCCAAGAAAAGAAGTGAAATGAAAAACATTGCTTAACACACTGACTGAGGAAAGAGAACCGAAGTCAGTGTGCATGGGAAAGTCCTTGATTCGGGTGGCTAGAAAACCTATAGATCATGACGCCTTGTAGTCTTATAGAGTTTCGGTACCCTATCCTTTACTATTAAGAAATTTGGAACAACCATTTATTCTATTTACAAGAGTGAAATTCAATGATGTCAGGCTAACTGAGCTACTAACCCGAAGGGAAAGCCATGTACGTAGCAAGTACTCCCGAACTCTTGCTTTTATTTCTTTTACAAGTGTAATAAATCTCAGGACAGCTTTTGGAAGTAGTAATTATTCCATGCCTTACGGAGAGAGAAGAGTCTGACGGCCCTATGACGCCTTAAGGCCCTTTCTACTTGGGAGATCTTCTTTCATCAGCTGTATCGGCTCAAGCTGTTGTTTAGGACTAGGCTGTTTAGGAAACTGGAATTCCTTTAGTTTAGTAAGATAGCTCATGAGTGAAGCTTTCAAACCAGTTCCTGATTTCATTATGGGTCAAGGGTATCGAATAATGAAGTTCAGTCTTCTCTTCTTTTTATTCTTTTTTTTTACAGGGGTGTAAAGATCAGGGCAAGAAGCTAGACCCCGCAAGGTAGTTTTTACTTGCTTACTTGAACTAGTAAGGGGAACTTTTACTAACTAACCTTTATTTAATACCATAGTATGTATAACTTTCTTCCTTCTTTGGCGCATAAGCACTAGATCGAGGGCTTTCGAAACGAAGTACTTGGCTTGCTTTCTGTAAGAAGGCAGTTCCGCCGTTGCTTCCTTTCTGTAAGGGAGCTATAGCAAGCAGATACAAAAGCAAGAAGAGCTAAACGAGAAGGGTATTTTCCCTTCTCTTCAGGTTCCCTATTGGAATCGGAATCTTAAGTTGGCTAGAAAGTTGACTAGAATCGGCTCGAATTGGCTCTAAAGGGCTCTAGAACGAGGGTCTAGCTCAGGAGAGGGGTGACGATACCTTAGAGCTACCTTTAGGTGGCATAATTGGCATTTTAAGGCCCAATGCGTTCTAGTGAATAGCCCCGCGGGGTACTAGTAGCCGGCCGAGATCGGCTAAGGTCGAGATGTGATGCGATGATTGAATATGGAGAATGCTCCGTGATCTCACATAGAGGGAATATTTGTCAGTAAGGAATTTTAGCAAGGGAGGAATTCTTGTCAGGGATGAATTCTTGCATCCCAGAAGCTTTTTATGATAATATTTTTTCAGATTTTCGGCTCCCGGGGAAGGCTCCCCCCCTGATCCCCCTCTGTCTGTACCGACTGAAGTAAGGACGGATGGTCCGGGCTAGGACCGAGATCGGACTACACTTTATCGAACCACGTTAGCAATCCGGGGTTCAGGAAAAGCTAATAATCCGTTACGGAAGAACAAGCGGAGAATAATTGGCATCAACGGAAACTCTGTCTGTCTATTCGGTTTCAGATCATGAGTAGTCTGAAGCGGATTAGTAGGACTATTCAATTAGCGCTTGCCCAGCCGCTATCTCTTCTGGCGGGCCGATTCTATCTAATTGGAGTGCTATCTGAGGCACTTCGTGAGTGCTAATCAGAAAGAAGGACTGGGAAAAGTTGCTCTAGCTATTATAGCCTGGGACTGGGACTGGGGTTCCGCTTGTAGTACATCTTTACTAGAAATTCTACAACAATAGGCATAGTAAGGTCAGCAGCCGAGCGTTGATGTTGCTGTCTTAAAGGAGTCAGTCCCAAGGGCAAGGGCCCCAAGAAGAAAGGGCTTTCCTTATCCGGGAAAGGGGCCCCTGGTAAGATTTCATAAATACACGCTATGGCCTATACTAATGCACTCGAGCGAAGAGGTATAGAAAAACCTCAGAGAAGGCCATTAAGCAGCAAAGAGGACTTTCGGTCAGTGTTCTAGGCCTTTTGTTAGCTCGGTTCCTCAAGCTAGTAAGTAGCTGTCCCTGTCCTGCCCTTGAGCCAGTGAACCTCAGGTCGAAAGATGCCTGCCAGTGAGACAGAGTCATTCCAACCAGTACCAATGCTTTCGATTGATTTCATATATGCTCACGATCCAGTCAAGAATAGAATTCTAGTACGAGTAGTGAAGGAACTGACTCTTATCAAAAGGAGGACGGGACTCTTGATGTTGATTCAATCTCCCTGTAAGCAACGACGTTAGACGAATTTGCTCCTCTTGGGAATAATTTCCATTATCATGGACAGGTGAGCCCTACCACTCTCAAACTCACTACTAAAGAGATGTCTATTGGCCATTCTCAACACTGTGAATCCGCATAAATGCCATTCTTGCTAAGAGCAGTGGCATCTTTGTCCCTAGCTCACTGGGGAACCAGGATCTCCCCTCATAGGTCTATTGATAGCTCCGCCTTAGTCGAGTGAAGTCGGCGGGGCTCTTTAAAATTGGCCATGCCAGGCCTTTTCCTCAATGCGGGCTTCAACATACATGAGTCCCTTCTCTGGGGCTTTCTTGTTCTTACTTGTATCGTTTGGGTGGGGCAGATCGGTTATTCCTTCATAGCAGAATGCATCTAAGATTGCATCTACAGTTGGTAGACTTTCTGTGCCCGGATGATCTGGCACTCTTTCTTGCTTCGTCTGGCTGATACGGCTCAGTGATTATTTCGTCTGGTAGTACCGGAACTCTTGTTTCCTCGCTTCCCATGGGCTGCGGAGTACTTAACTCCGTCAAGCCTGTAGTGCGAATCTACCGAAAAGAAGCCTATTTTGAGACAAGCCCCAACCCTATTACTCTTTCCCACGACACTATCTGGTTCAGGTAGTGAAGTTCCCCAGACTTTTGGGTTATTGAAGTTCCTACTCCTCTCTTATCGGGACAGGGAAGTGGTCAGTCCTTTTGCTCTTGTTCAACTCGACTGCCATAGCTCCTGCTATGTGATGGGAGTTTAAGAGGTTTTGGAATGAGACTGGAGATAAATCAACAGTCAAAGCCCTAACCCTCAACTTCTTAGCAAACTCGGCACACCCGATCTCAGAGACCAAAGACTTAGGTAATGAAACCTGTACCTTTAAAGTATCAAGAGCATCGCGGTATACCTTGGCCACCTTGGAGTCTGCAATACAGATGTCATCGCCAAGGATGGCATACCTAGTGAAGCGCTTACCTGGGTACACTTGCTCAGCACACCACCATACCAAATAGTAATGGGAAAGTGTGAAGAGCGGCCAAGAAGCGTAGTAACCTAGAGGTTGCCCTGTTCTAAAGAAAGCAGGGAAATACCTCCCTTCCAGTGCAAGGCGTTTGGGAGACATCCACTTCATGAAAGGTACATCAAACGGTACCAATCTATATAAGAAGCGGATGTAGTCTGAAACAAAGGGACAAAAGAGGGTGAAGACTCTACATAGTTGATACCAAAGCGGCCACCGATAGGTGGCAGACTTTAGATCATACGAGTATACCTTCATTGAACACCTCAAGCGATCCAAAGGACAGACCTGGTCAAAGGTCCCATCCATAGGGTTAAGACTTTCATGAGAAAATCATGAAGAGCTCTAAGCTAAGGTTCCTTTGAAAGAAAAAATTCCCAATTGCAAACACTCTCCTTTTACCAGCTCCAGAGTCTGTCGTGTAGGCGAGCCTACCAGGGGATTCCTCCTCAGAGAAGGAAACTAGGATCTTCGTTGAGGTGGGCCCTTGAACTTGAGGAGGCTATTGGCAATCGCTAACTATCTTAATCAGAGCTTATTAAGACCCCTGATTAACTGCTTGATGCCTTTTTGGTTGGAAGCCTAATGTATGCAATGACGTGCACTCGCCCGGACATCGCTTATGCCGTAAGTGTGACTAGTACATTGACTAGTAACCCCGGTTTGGGGCATTGGAATGCATGGCTAAGGATAATGTTTTCTCTCGCGCATTGATCTTGATCTGGTGTATGGAAGATCAAGTCTTCTACTAAAAGGATATAGGGATGCGGATTAGGGAAGAGATTTGGATGAAAGCAAATCCACTGTCGGGTGGATCTTCATGTATGGAGGAGCTAACTTGGATAGTGGCTTGAGAACAACCTTCTCTCTCATCCATTTTGAGCTCAATAAACAGCATCAGTTCTTCTTCTTACTTATTGCGTTCGTGCCCCATTATTCCTATGGGTCCCTTCACTCTCTTTCAGCCAATAGCATTTGTGGGTATAAGGAGAAGGAGTGTAATCAATATTGCATTAGGTTTATGTAGACTGATAGCTTAGTAAACTAGCCCAATATATATTTAAACATGTAACTAGTTAAAGAAGAGAAGAGCTAGCACGAATCGTCTTTGCAGCGCTGAATGAATGTCGTACTTCAAACAGAAGTACGTACTCTTATTATATAGATGTTGGCTAAGGACTGTGTTGATTGAAAGATCCAGGAAGGACAAGGAGCGAGAGGTACGAAGGTCACTCGACCAGGGGATAAAGTCGCTCGACATAGAGTTGCATCGGATCCTGATCCCGAGTCTGTTGAGGTTCTTTTGTCAGTCCTCCCTTGATAAAGGACACGAAAGGCTTCTGCCTCGACAGGAAGAGTCAGACTTTCCCCTCTGTGAAGGGAGTGAAGAGAGTCGAAAGAGATGTGATGTAATCTCGTAAGAAAGAAGTTAATTGAGGAAAGAAGCTACGTCAATCACAATCAATTCAGCTTTCTGCCCTTTCTTCTTCTACGGTTTCGGCTTATTCGGTTGAGGTTGGTTATCCCTTTGGATCACATCCGAGGATTAACGATTGGGAGCATCCCCGGGCAAGAGTTCAACTCACAGTTCCGAGCTTCACTCCTTCTGAGAATGCTTTCTTTCCCTCCAACACTTATTACGGGATCGCATCCTTCATTTGATTGAAACTCCGAGATATCAGCTCATTCCTGGCTTGATAGTCGTGAAAGTCAATACTGACTCCTTTCCGGCTTAGTCGATCCAGGATATGCCTTCTACTCTAGAGAACTTTTGCTTTTCAACGAGAGGTATGAAGTGACTCGACTGAAAGGAGAGGAATCGCATCCCTTTATCCCTTTCCTAACGTAAAGCTGTTTTCAACTCCGACCCTCTAAAAGAATGGGGTACCCGAACCGAGCTCCTCAGCGGCACCCGCAACTCGAAGAAATCCTGCTCTTGATAACGATCCTCCATTAAAGAAGTGTTAGGAATGCGTTGCCCTGGTATCGGTGTCCTTAGGCTGGGGGAAGAATCTTTCCTTGTCTTTTCTCTCTTCTAGTTCGCCACTCAAATTGCGTATGTAAGGCCTCTCTTCCTAACAGCGCATCAGCGACATCAACGATTACAGTGTTAACGGCGCATGTGCGACTGCTACTGAGGCTGATATGCGACATCCCTAACTAGAGGAAGGGATACCAGAGATGGGATCGAGCCCACACTCGGTTCAAGGCTTTAAAGAATGAATACCTGAGTGAATGGGAATCCGATAGTTCTACCAGCCTGGGAGGAGGAGTCAGAGGAAATAAAGCTGATATAAACAGCTCCATATTAGCGAATTGCCTCTTTTGGACAGTTAACTTCTTTTCTTTTTCCAGCCTTTGGAGGGGAGGCGGAGCCGAGTGGAAGGGCCATCGCTCAACGGATAAAAGTGACTCGAGGGATAACAGGCTGATCTTCCCCAAGAGCTCACATCGACGGGAAGGTTTGGCACCTCGATGTCGGCTCTTCGCCACCTGGGGCTGTAGTATGTTCCAAGGGTTGGGCTGTTCGCCCATTCAAGCGGTACGTGAGCTGGGTTCAGAACGTCGTGAAACAGTTCGGTCCATATCCAGTGTGGGCGTTAGAGCATTGAGAGGACCTTTCCCTAGTACGAGAGGACCGAGAAGGACGCACCTCTGGTGTGCCAGTTATCGTGCCCACGGTAAACGCTGGGTAGCCAAGTGCGGAGCGGATAACTGCTGAAAGCATCTAAGTAGTAAGCCCACCCCAAGATGAGTGCTCTCCTATTCCGACTTCCCCAGAGCCTCCGGTAGCACAGCCGAGACAGCGATGGGTTCTCCGCCCCGAAGCTTCTCCTTTCGTTTATGTCGTGAAAAGAAAGAGGGGCTTCCCTACAATTCAAGAGCGGACACTTCCTCATTCCAGGTCTCAAATCAGTAGCCAAGAGTCCATAGACCGCATCTGCGAAATCTCTTCATTTATGATAATTCAGGTGCCCCTTCTCGTCTCGAGTTGAGGTTGCTAATGTCCCCACCTTCACCCGCTTTTAGAAGTGGATTCGAACCACTGGACTCTATTTTATGAGGATACATTGATTCTGTTTAGCCGTTACCATTCTATATGCCTTTTCCGCCTTAAAGCCCTTTTCCCGGATAGGAAATGTATGCAAACGATGCAGGAATCGAAGTTGACCCCGATAAAGTGAAGGCCATTCAGGAGATGCCGATCCCACGAACCGAGAAAGAAATCTGGGGTTTTCTGGGAAGGATCAACTACATTGCCCGCTTCATCTCAAACCTCACTGCAACCTGTAAACTCATTTTCAAGCTGCTAAAGAAGAATCACCCGAAAGAAGGCAGCAGGCCGGATGATTAGCACTAGAGAGCGCCTGAAGGAAGGCTCGTCGAGACCTCAATCGCTGATCCAGCAAGAATGTCAGTTGAGACCTATGTTGAGTCAAATAGGCTTCCTGTTGACTATTGGTCTGTCTGCAACCGGGATTAGTGAAACCCGGACGGTAAAGGCTTTACCATGAGAATAAGCGGAACAGATCCCATTTCCAAGCACTGAGCGGAACCATCCGAGCACACCGTGGGATATGAATCTTCCCTCCCTCCCTCAGAGAAGAATACAGAAGCTCGGGTGAGAACTACAGACTGGGAGAAAGAATACCCGCTTTGAGTGCGATTGCTTGATGGCTTCTAGCTCTTTTCTTCTTGCAACTAAATCAATAGCGTATATAAGATAAGGGAGGCAGTGGCTTTTAGCTGGAAATCGAGTGCTGGCAGAAAGAAAGAGGACTTGGAGAGTCCAGACTTTAGCTCATCTTCTCCCTCATCCATGATAGATATCAGATCAGGGGATAACTACTAGAAGAGGGGTAGCTCCTCTCCTTCTGGTCAAGTGGCTTCTCTCGGGCTTAATAGCCTAAAGCCCGTTTCCTCTCTCCCAGCAAGCAATAGTAGCTGCGCCTTTATGGTCTGTTTCCCATCCCTATTTTGAAATAGCGTAGATCAAGAGAATGAGCTCACTCGATTCGCGTCTGATCCTCCATTCTTTCTCATAGACTGATGCAGAAAAGAAGTCACTTAAGGAAACATCCGGTGAATTCGCGACACTCCAGTACCAATGGACGTACCGAAGCCAATCCTTCATCCAGTTCCTGAGCAAAGACCACTCAAGCAAGGAAGTCCCGGACTCTTTCTGCTGGAAATAATTCATCAGGAGCCACCTTTAAATCCGAAGGTTTCATCCCTTTAATTTAAGTAATTTAAGAAGGAAGGAGATAATGAAACCTCGAAGATAAGGAAGCGAAAGCTCACTCTGCCAAGCCACAATTCTAATGGATAGTCATTGGGACCCCGAGGCTTGGTGTACATAGCAAGAACCCGCTCAAAGTGACGAGATCTTGTATGACTGAGTTTGGCAAGCAAGGACCCTATAACCTCCACCACCTATCCTTGGTAGAGAACCTTCGTAATGAATGGATATTTTTTACATATAGCCATCAGACCATATGGATGATGGTAAGCAAGCAAACAAAACAACGAGCAGACATGGCAGATAAATCCACGCGCCCACCCTTGACGCAAAAGCGCTTAGCAAACTCAAATGCACCAGTGTCAGAAATCAGAGATTTTTGAGTTGAAATTGGCTGAAGACACTGAAAATCAACTTCGGCAACTTGCGCATCAGCGATGACAACATCATCACCGAGCACATTGATTGGGACACATCAAAAAAAGTGGCTTTTGAACGAGACCTACCGGCTTAGGGGCAGTTGCTACTAAAATGGGTGTACCCGGAACGGGGTTCCGATCTCTAAATAGATCCGCTATAGCTACTCGATCTCGATCAAATGGCTTTGGATCTGTCTCTACATCTGGAAGATCTGAAACTTGAAGGGGTGCTCCATACTAAATTAAGGGTAAGAGCCCATACTCTCTCTTCTGTAGATACGCTATCCCTTCCGGCTATGGTATGGGGGAAGGGAAGTGAGATCTACCGATTGATTTGATATTAGATGAGCGGGCGTATTATGATCGTTCGGGAGACATGGCCCCACGCGCTACACACAAGAATGAATTGTTATGTGGTCGGTAAACTTTTTCTGCAGGCAGCCTATCAAATCAGATCACGTATTATTTATTTAATATGTCGTTCCACATGTATTCGGTCTTAAATTTTGATGTTCCTGCTCTGGTTAGCACGGTAAAGCTTGTTTAATAAATTCCTCTCTCTTTCCTTCCGTGTCGTTCCGGTCTCTTTTCTTCTTCATTCTCACCCTATATATAGTAGACTATCTTATTCCTATCTAAGCCTATATCAACATAGCCAACTAGAAAACTCATGCGCTTGTAAATGATTGGTGTCAGAATTTTTCACTGATCAGTCTCATCCGTGTAAGAATTAGGAATTCCTATTCCAACTCGTCCCAGAATGGGCGTTATGGCAAAGAACAAGAAGAAAACAAAAGGAGAAATTTGTCCAATAGTAACAAACGGTGCCTCCATTTACGTCCGACCCAACCTCAGACTCTTTCTTCCCCGGCGTGCGTGCTTATGGTAAGGGCAGATTATGGAAGCGCCGGAAGTCCTCATTGATAAAATATCGATAGAACCCCTGGTAAACGTCTGCATTCCTACCCCTTCTGTTAAGGTCGTCCATATAGGAATTCAAAAGGCCATCCATCAGATCCCGCTGAAAAGCATGCCGAAGGGCATTCAGAGATTCTGTGGAATTTTCCAGAAAATCAAAGGCCCCCCTTCGGATGTCAGTGTACGGGGACACCCGTAGAATCTGAGCCAGATTCGGCTCTTCAAGTAGTAGAGTATGAAGTCGGTCTTGTAAAAGACCCTTTCGTTCATCTACTTGAAGATGGAAATTGAAGTAATCCAAAAGCCATTGGTAGTGCTGGACATTTACTGCCCCATTGAAACGTCCTAGCACTATTTCCGCATACTCGCCGGGGCGGGTCTGTACAGGCAGCCCAAACAAATGCTGGTTTTCCAGAAAAGCGATGCGTCGAAAAAGATCCGCTTCATGATTCGCCGTGATCAAATTTCTAAAGGTATTCAAGGATTCCGAACTCGAGGAAGACTCCATTAGCGGTGAATCGGGTGGGGTTACCGGTTCTTGTCCTGCTAATGAAGGGGGTGTTACCGGAGGTGTCCAATTGCGTCCGTCACAATAGGCTATTGTAATGAAGTGCTGGAGCCAAGAAACCCCCCCGGTTTTTGTGATGAATAGATTTTCTACCCGATTTGCATAATCTTTCCTATCAACAGCTTCTACGACGATAGGCATAAAGGCATGATTAGTTCCACAAATCTCACTGCATTGACCATAGTAAACTCCTTCTCGTTGTACCAAAATAGAGGTCTGATTTAAACGACCAGGTACAGCATCACATTTGACACCTAAGGAAGGTACAGCCCAACTATGAAGTACATCAGCAGATGTTACAATAATACGTAAATGAGTTTTGGCTGGTACAACCACTCTATTGTCCACTTCTAATAAACGTAATTGACCCAATTCTAGATCATCTTCTGGAATCATATAACTGTCAAAAGTGAGTGACTGTTCATCGGAACTGTTATAGTCCGAATACTCATAAGTCCAATACCATTGATGTCCAATAGCTTTGATAGTAATGGCCGGATCTACTACTACCTCGTCCATTGAGTATAACAGAGCAAATGATGGTATAGCAATGAACATCGGGATGATACTAGGAAATATGGTCCAAAGAATCTCGATAGTAGTTCCATGAACAATCCTTTGCGGGATTGGATTTTTTTTATAGTGGAAATGCCATAAAGTGCGAACCAAGATCCATGATACGAAAACCAAAATCAGAATGAGGAAGAAAAAGATATCGTGATGTAAGTCTATTATTCCTTGCATCATAGGTGTTGCTGCGTCTTGAGATCCTAATTGCCATGGTTCCGCTGCATCACAAGGAGCAATTGTGAGGAATAGCCATTCTAGAACAATCATTTTCTTTGGTTCATTCTTTTCTTTATCCGCTCCCCCCAAAAAAAGAGAGAGACTTGTTGAGAACTAAACGAGAACGGTTGTTGGTTGTTGACCAACGAAAAGCATGGGAAAAAGTTCACTGACTTACTTACGAAATTGCAAATTGTTTCCGAGAAAACTTCGTTTGATTTGCATATGTTAAGCATAGTAGCATGATTGGAGCTTCTTAGGACTTAGGTTACTGCCTATGAGCTTCAACCTTCCCCTCTCTTTCTTAGATGGAGGAGTTAGTAAGCAAGACTTTCTACGCTGCTTTATTTAAGCAATTTTGAGTTACACCTCTTTTTCCCGAAACCAAGCTTTTCCATTCCGAAATCGAGAAAGATCACCCCTAAAAGCAAGCTTTTCACTTATATAGGATACCACTCGCCATGGATGATACGATTCCCTTGGTAGGGGCATGAAAGACAGGTTTGATGGAATTAAACGTCCACCCTTTGCTACCTTTCAAAGAGCCGGGACGAATATGAACCCAAGCTCCTTCTGAAGCGAGACCAACCCCACCATCGAATGAGGTTAAGTGCGCCTTCCTGAAAAAAAAGAACTTCCTTCCCTTCTTCGGACCGCATTTGAAGAATTCGTCTTGTTTAAGCTTCCTTATGTGAACGTGAACAAATTCCTCTACGGGGGGCCTCTCTGGAAGAAGAGGAGTGAACTGATAGAGATGGATAAATGGCTTCAAGAAGTTCTCACTTCTGGCCACACCAACCCTTTCAACTCCGAGGCTGATTTCTCAATCAACATCAATAAGGTTTTTATCCCCTGGAGGATCTCAAACTGGATTACAGACTTCTCCAACAGGCGAGAATGCTGGTCCCGAATCCGGTTCCGGATCGGGGGAAACCACTGACTTTGCTACTACCTCCACTGGGTGGTCAATCAAATCAATTGGTGAAACTGCTGCTGGATTTTCCGCACTGAAACCGAAATTGCTGCTACTTTGATTCATATGCTGGTGGTGAGTCAAATGCGATTTCATAGACGGGGAGAACCAACCCGGCCAACCTACCAGGTTAGTTGCTCGGATGACCAACTCATACCCGTCCCCCGCCTTACCTAAACGTCAGTAGCATGTTGGCGTGGAGCTGTCACGGCAAAAAACGCTTAGGGGCTCTATGAATTGCATTTCCCGGCCCGGACTGACAATTTTTTCCCAATCTCCTCTATCTCGCATGATGGGGCGAAGGGAAGAGAGTTTCGAACCTGGCCAGTGAAATGTGAACAGTCTTAAAATAGAAAGGCAATGTCTTAGTCGAAGAGTCTCTATCCGCTGTGGATCAATGGGCTATAGTGAAATGGCCACATTCCCGATCCAATGCTATTGATCCAGGAGAGTTTACCGGGTAATGGGGCAACTGATGAACAAATTGGTTCAAGATCAACCACTTAAATTGCTGAGTCGACGAAGCCAACTGGCCCAGATACTGGCTTAGATGCTGCTACCTCTGCCGCTGGTGATATCTCCGCCTTCCTTATTTGATGTAAGGATGGCCTCCATGAAAGCCGTATAGCGACTGAATAGGGTGGTCACATACCAAACAAGTAAAAAGGAAAGAATTGAAAGCAAAACTAGGGCAAAAGTCCATGTAAATCGAAGGATGAAATGAAGTTCTTTGGGTGTAAAGACCCCACGTTCTAATAAAGTAGAGATGAGGCGTTCCATAATTCAATTAATTAAAGATCGAGTCAAGGGACTTTAATTTAAAAAAAGAAAAATTAGGGATTCCAAAGCTTTGAAGCGGAATCAGTCTACTCTTTACATCCAATGCAGTCTACCTACGGGGAGGGGCACTGAAGACAAAGAAAATCTCGACAAAGAAAGTAAAGTACAAGCCATTCCTATTTTACTTCGAGGGAAAGATCATTCCTAAAAGCAGCCGTCTTCTTATATACGATAAACCCTTGGTACTTCTATTCGCCAATTAAGGCTAGTGGAGCGAAGGGAACCATGGGAATATGGGTCCCGAGCGCTTAGATTCTCTCGTTGAGAGGAATTTTCCTATATTAGAATTAGAGAAAGAGGGCCTTTCCTACGCTCCGGAGATCTTTCATCTAGTGCTTCAATTCCCCGGTACGAGTTCTATCCATTAGTTTCTTCGTTTTATTTCCTTTCTCAGGTCTTTTCATTCCCCTTTTTGTTCTCTTACTCTGATCCTTTATCATAAAATGAGAGCACGGGAAAGCCCTACAAACTTCCCAAAAGCAAGACTTTTAGGTCCGGAAGCGGAACGCTCGTGATCTTGAGATTGACCTGACCCCTGGCCTAGTTATTGTCTGCCAAAAAAGACTTAACTAAAGTAGTTCGTCCTCAACCTGGATGGCTTCACTTGTAGTTCACCACTCAAGACATCGGCACCCGCCATCCGCTTTAGCAACGGCTTCCTTCTCTTCTCTTTGGAGCTTGTTCAAGCTTATGAGTCCGAGCAGAGAGGTGTTAACTAGCTTTACTTGCACTAGCTCACACATAAAGAAGGAGCGAAGTGAGGAGTAGAGAAGTGTTAGAAAAGCCAATAGGTGCACCGCTAAGCGACTGAAAGCTTTCTTTATATAAGTATGTTTTGCTTGCTTGTGTACTGTATATTCCTATGTTGCCTTATGCCTGCTTTCCTTTTATCGTCGAACAGGAGGAAGAAGAGCAGCAGGAAGCTTTGGCATCGGGACGCATTACGTTTATTACTCTGGAATGTTTACGCCAGAGGTTTTTTATCCAAGTGATAAGATTCATTTCTTCAAATTAAAGATCGAGTCAAGGGAGAATTCCGCTTTAATTAAAAATCACTCTGTTTCAAAACAAACTAGAAGGTATAGTTGATCAAATCAAGAAATTGTAAAATATCTTGATATAACCAACTATTTGACCCATGCAACATGATATCATAATATGAATCCGTGAGAAAGCCTGGGATGTTAATCCCCTCGTCTCCAACTACTGTCCGAACAAGGTCGGGCATGTCCCATTGTGGGGGTAATTGCTTACCGGCTCTCACCACCCACTCTGTGTATTCCTTACATATTTCATCAAATACCCGCTCTAACTCAGGGGGAGCGCTTTGCCCGTCCGACCTAGTTGAAGAAAGAGTTGAGGCGGTACTAGTTGAAGGGAAAGAAAGGGGATTACTCTCCATAAAGTCCAAATCACTGGACGTTGCATGACCATATAGTACAATTTGTTCTTGATTCATTAGTTCAAAATTACAGTGTAATTCCGCTTCTTCCTCTAAAAAAGAAGTTTTTTCATAAGATGTGGGAAAGCCATGCCCTTAGAACAAGAAGAGGAAACTAACTCCAATTCCAAAGGCGAACTTACGGCCTTCTATGCCCTTGAAAGGCTCCCATGAGGTCAGTGTGAAGTATACCGCACCGTGGGCTTATCATAATCGAATCAAAGAAAGAAGCCGCGTCTGGCCCCGTGCCTTATCTAAATCTATCTCTTCGGGGCTTTGTCCCCTTCTTCTATGGCTTCGATAGACTCTTTCTAGTTCGTGCTAAGCTAAAAGAGAGAATCTCTCACCTTGTTAGCAGCAGCTTATGAAACAAAATCAGAGTTCCCGGCAACCGACTCTACTTAATCAACTGCTACCACTTCCTTTGCAGAAATCACTAGATCTTCCTTCTCAATGCCCGGCCATCCATCCCTTTCTTTTCTACCTTCTCTTATTCCATTGATAGAAAAAAGTCCTGCAGGAGTGATCTATTATACGATGATAGCACCAATGATAGAAGCAGGGGCTAGGTATTATTACAATAATAATCATTATACGGCGAGACTTTTCGAACAGATCTTCATTCCAGGATAATCACTACTCGACGAGTTAAGCGAGACAAGGCCAATTGAAAGGGCCCTAGGAGTCCCGGGAAGATAGAGGCAAGACAAGCCAATCCGCTATTCTACCTTTGCGCAGACTGATCACTCGCGGCACACATTCTATATGATCGATGATTCCAATGCGCTTCGATTTCATTTCTTCGCTTTCTCTTTCTACGAAAGCCCTACTTTCATAACATCTGACGCTATATATGCTAACATCATTTCATTATAATACAATATATAATTGGCACTAGACTGAAAGTCAAAGAGAGAGTACTATAGGAAGCGTTACGTTCAGATGCCCTTCATCCTACCCGAAGGCGCGTAGCGGAAAACGAAGAAGACTAAGCCAAAGTGTCGGGGAAGGTGGGCGTGCAAGGCGTTATCGATGATTACTTTCAGCTAGTCACAAAAGTGCAGTGTAGCTCTTCATGCGGCCAAAGAGTTTAGCTTCTGCCTTATTATACGATGATAGTGGCTAGCTTCTTTGGCATCTTCGGGTGCCTACTTCCAGCAGATCTGTGGGCATTCAAAGTCGAGTTTCGGGGCTTCGTTCTTCCAGTTCTGCAAGCTTTCTGGATATCCCTTCGTTAGCCTTTTTTAATTCAGCTACCAGTGAATCCTGTTGTTTGAGGAATGAAGCATCTTTGGCTTGTAAGTACCGAATTTCAACTGCTAGCTGCTCTCTTTCTAGCCAAGTGAGTGGATTAATCGCGTGATACTAATCTTAGCATACCAAGGGGCTGACCTTACCGCATTTCCAATCCACAAGCAAAGCAAAGCATTGAATGAACACAGAAAAGAGTGGGAATATGCTCCATTATAGAGGGGTTCCCCACCTCTGAAGCTTTCAACTCATCATATGGCTATGCTTATGCGCGAGAACTTGTGTACATACAATCATGAAAGAGCATTTCGAGATGGAAGCAAATACTTAGAATTCAATCACAGACTCAGTAACCGGGGAAGCTCTCAAGGTAGCCTAACTCTTCTTTCGCACCGTTTTCACAGCCCAAGAGAGAGCGAAGCGAGGCCTATCATCTAAAGTAGGACTTTCATGCTAATTTGAATATGTAGTTGACAAGGCCTCTGTCTAAGCAGGAAAATAAGGAGTTTCCCATCTTTATTTAAATAGTTTCGAAGTACGAACATTTGTTTAATCCGCGGGCAAGGATCGATGTAATTGAGCGGATGAAGGTCAATCTAGCTTTCTTCATGTTCGCCTCCGTGGTTGGTCTCCACGCGTTTTCTTAGCCAGGTTACATACTCAGGAGCTGGGGTGAAGTCATCGGTCAGTTGCAAACGAAACGGTCTATCCCCCGCTGCCTGCGATACTTCCACTCTTTCTCCACGTAGTCTATGAGACGCTTGTTGAGCTCTTATCCACCTTTCTCTTTCAAGCTTCGGAATAGCTTGCTCATAGTGGAATTGCCTCAGAACTCGAGCCTACAAAGGTAGTGCGGCGAAGTCAAATAAGTATGAGAGAAAAGTGACCAAGAACATAAGGACCAGATGGTCTCAACCACGGGCATACCCATTGGATAGGGGATAGGATCCGCCGTTCTAGGTCCGAACCAGACGCACCCACCATTCAGCCTCATCATCATAAGCTCGGATAACGCTCCATGTACATCCTTGGGAGATATGTTTTTAGCGGAAGCTGCTTTCCCCGGATGCGGAATTGAAAGAACCATGCCTTTTTTCTTAGAAAAGCCTCCTCATCAACTCTCTGTCTTTCGAACCCACCTCACCGAGCTTAACGCCCTGTGGACTTTTTTACGAAGGCCTAACTTGACAGGCCCGTTCGGCGCGATTTCATTCCAAAGCTCTCTAGCCCTATTAGTAAGACCCTTGTTGTCCCCTGAACGAAGGATCGACCGTAGCCAATGCGTGAGTCAGTAGTCATTTTTCCTTAGTGCGACCCGTTGCGAGTAGATTCCCTCTGTTCTCCCCAAAACTAAACTCTTCTAAAAAAATTTACATTTAAGTAAGTAGTTAAAGCACCGGTCGAATGGGAGACCTTCAAAGCTTTAGAAAGGCTTTTGACCGGCTGCTAAAAAAAATTTCTTTCTCGATGATTATTGAGTTGATTGGATCATCCGTGCTCATCTTTCAACAAAGAAGAAAAAAAGGGAACAGAGGAGATACAGTTTAATTAGGAGGTGGTGAACAAAAAAGGAATGAAAAGAACAGATGAATTAGCATAAAAGCAGCAAAGCACTTAAACAACAAGAAAAACAAGCACGGAAAGCAATGATTGAACTTTACACGAAAGTAGCAGCACCTTAAATGTTTATAGCTCGTTCCTCTTCCCAAGAGAAGATTAACTAGGCTTAAAAGAACTTTTAAAGCAAATGAAAGAGCTTTCCGTAAAGAACTCCCAAGTCTATCTTCCCAAATATGTTATATTGCTTTTTCTGTCGGATGTTTCAAAGGAAAGAGATCCAGATTTTCAATCGGAGGAGAGAAAGCTGCAGAGAATCTTGCACCTCATCGGCACCAGACTCTTTCCAAACCTAAATACCAATCTTCTACTTCTCCTCCCTTTGAGAAAGATGCTGGGCGAAAAAGTCAATTCGTGGTAACCCGGTTGTTCATTCGCGGGTTTCGATTGGATAGCATATTGACCCCTATCTTAGACCTCTGGGCTGGGTGCTTCCTTCCAATGAACTCCACGTAGAAGAATATCGGTGACGACCTCTAGCTTGCACTTTTGCTGCCTTCTCAAGCATTGGATTCCTTTTCCCCGTCCAGGCACCCCATCAAGCATCTATATGTCATGGGTAACCCCTTATATCATATCGCACCTCTTCTTCTTCGATCGGAACCCATCCCCAACCTCTTCCCCAGCATTCTAGAAAGAAAGATGGTTTGATTCACTTGCATCTAAAGATCATGGCGAGGTATTTTATTACTCGAGTGTTATGGAACCCCTATAACGCTAGTGAAGGAGTCTATCTATCTCTCAAGGGGAGGTTGGTTTAGCTCAGACATACATCTATCTGCTTTCTTTCTCCGGGTTTCTCAGGGGGAGGGATGCGGGCAAATCTTGAATTCATTTCCGGGAACGGGTGAGAAAGCGAATCCATTCATCTGCTTTACTTTAAGTGAATTATAGCAACCCGAAAACGGTCGAGTCGGAACCCTCTGCGCCTATAGTCTTCCCTTTATTGAAGTCGGATCAAGTGATAGAAGAAGCCTGGCCTCTTCGCAACAACTCGTGGGGGAAAGGGAATGGGCGACCGAGGGTGAAACGAACGAAAGGAGGTGGAATTTCATTTTTTATGAGGGTCGATCGAATGAAGGTTTTATTGCTTCTCTGGTGGGGCATTTCTCAAGGCCGGGAACGAATCAATATAAGTCGTTGGGAAGTATAAAGCCCGGCTATCTACTAAGAGCTACTAGGAGCTAATTGGTAATGCTCTAAACCGTAGAATCACTTCAAAGCAGTCGAACGTTCTGGAGATGGATTCAAACAAAAGTCCTCCCCAATAAAGAAATCCGTTATGAATAGAAGTCGAGTGGTCATTATGGAGCAACAAGTGGTTTATATATAGCGAACCAGGGGCTTTTCTTCCTTCTACCTTCGATTCAGTGGGAGTGTCCTCCCATTCATACTAAGTCAGTGTGACTATCATTTCCGTTCAATAGATGATGGAATTCAATTCCACTTACGACATTCCAACCCTTGGTTGGCTTGCGTTAAGCCTTTTGATTAGGACTAGGACAGATGTTTGCCTTTTGAGGTCTTTGTCTTACTTTTCGAAAAACCTAGCTATAGGTCCAGGTGATAAAGCTTACCCAGCCTGCTTTGTTTAAATGTATGCCTATGCCCGTCCCTTAATCGAGTTAGAGTTCTTCGCCCAACAATTGTTAGCGCTTTATCATAGAAGATGTATCCTTGAAAGTTCCCTTTGCCGCGGAGTAGAGCAATTGGTTAGCTCGTAAGGCTAAAAACCTTAAGGAACTAAGTGAAAATCCTGTCTCCAAAACAAAAACAATAAGGGTGTCTTCTCTAGTCGCCGGTCGGCTTGCTCGTATTGGTTCCGTTTAGGCCTTCATCTTGGTAATGTAGGAAGTAACCGCTTCTAAAAGATTGTTCTATCGTTGGCTCGAGTTGTTGGGTGAATAGCCGGTGTTGCTATTAAATCATCTGGTTGAAGGCAAAATGCCACAGTTGTCATACCTGCTTTTGTCGGCGTAACTGTTGAAGCAACATCTGAATCCGCAGTGGAAGATGTAGAAGTCAGGAACAGAACTCGAACCATCTGGATTAGCCGCTTTCCTGGTTAACTAGGTAATCAGTCGAAACTCGAAACAAATCATATAACCGCGCCGAGGTCAATCAAGAGATCCCGCTAGCCAATTCCCCCGGAGAGATCTGTCCATCATCGACTTGATTCCTGAGGATAAGGAAATGGACCGATTGAACCAGCAAACAAGGTCAAATCTGCCCAAGTAGGAAACCTTTGCATGTCGGTACCAAAAAGCGATGCGCGTTGATCAGACTGCGTCGTTCTCCGGAAAGGTCCTTCTTTTCTTGATTTCACCACGAGAAAGCTACTAGCAGACGAGGGGAAGAGCAGCTCCCAAGGAGGGTCAGCAGAGCAAGGCAAGCAGCAAAGGCACTACGCTCTTGGTGCTTTAGTAGACGGTCTTGTTTTTATATCCCTTCGACACTATTTGATAGAAGACAGTTGTCGAATCAGCTCTGAGGGAAGGATCGTAGAATCTAAATATCCCTTTACGCGAAAAAGATCATAAGAGGAGTCCGATGGTAGCGTAGTTCGGATGAAAGGTATGTTAAAAACAAAGGAGTGAAGTGAACCGAGAAGATAGAGTAAGAGTTTTTGCATTGGATCTGTCCCCTATCAAAGAAGTACCGCTTTCTCAGACTTAGGAAAGGAAGACCAGTAGCTGGAAAGATTGATAGCAAGGAAGTTCAATATCTCCGATCCTCATGAACTTGTATTTGACTGCCATTGATCGACGACTGGTCGAAGATGAAGCACTCTGCTATGCTCGATTCGCGGACGATCTTGTGCTCGGTTTCACGAGTAAGGATTCCATTCCTACCGTGCCGAAGGCTTAACCAAAATAAAATCTTCTTCCGGACCCCAGGAGCTAATTCGATAGCAGTTGCATCGAAGCACTCTTAACACGAACGAATGGCAGATTACCCAAAGAATATCCTCGAGTTCTTAAGTCGCACGGTTTAACAGCTCTTTCTTAACGCCCGGCTTAGCATCTTAATTGACTTCCTCTTTTCTCTCTCCTTCTCCCTCCGGAGGGTAAACGCTATTTGCAGCTTCGCCTATCCCCTATTTATTTCACTCCTTTCTCCTTCCACGGTTCGCCTCTATAGGATGCAATAATACATTTTACTGTCCTTCTTTCTCTTAAAGAATCGCCTCTTCTCCTGCCGCTGCTAAGGTTACATATCTCACTCCTAAAAGAAAGAGGAAGGAAAGGCGCCTTAAGAGTTTATTAGGAGTTCTTTTTCTTAACAAGATGTAAGTTAATAGAAGAGTTTCATACCTTCTTTACACGGCTGTCTTTGCCTAATTCGCTTGAAGGCAGAATAAGAAGGGAGAGGGGACTTGGTTAGCAATCACCCTATATGATATGAAATGCGGTTGGAGTCACCGGCTAATCCTAGCTTTCATCTCTCTCCCCTTCCCTCACGCCTTAAACCCTAGGTCTAGTATTATGGCTGCCGGCGCCAACAACTCGCCACCCAGGCCAATGATTTCCGGCACCCCTGGGACTCCTTCCTCCTCAAACTCTCCGATGATGTTTCGCCAGTCGGCTCGCTCTCTCATCCTGCCCTGACTTCTTCTAAGTCGGTTCATAGGCATGCAAACCCTAACCCTAGTTTGACATCTACACATACTCGGGGACTACTGCTGCGCCACAACATTCTTCATCTAATTCTTTCATTGATAAACAAATCTCTTTTTTCTGGTAACTCCAATTCTAATTCGCCGCTTGATCACGATCCCGGTGAAAAAGGGGATTCTTTCGCCATTACAGTGGACGAGGAATTATATCAACGACGGGTTAATGAATGCTCATCCTCGCTGATTGCACGTTTATTGCTGGCCAAAGGGGGGATAAGCCATGGAAGATTGGTGATCTTAAATCTCGCTTACAGGCCCTGTGGTCGCCTCAATACCCATGGAAGCTCATACCCCTGGGTCAAGGTTTTTTTCAACATCCAGTTTGATTCCTCTGCCGATAGGTACAAAATGGCTGCTCGTGGAATCTTGAATATCAAGCCTGGTGTTCTTCGACTTCAGCAGTGGCCATACAAAATTCGTACTTCTGTCGCTGGGTTAGGATTGTTGAGTTGGGATTGGCATCCATCGATTATACTTGGGATTGCCAAGGCTGCCGGCAACCCCGTTAGAATTGATGAGCGCGGGTGACTATGGAAATTATGTTCGAGTGCTTGTGGAGGTTGATTTCTCGCTTCCAAAGCCCTAAGAAAGAGGTCCCATACTATCCTGTCCTGAACTAGAGCGCGAACTCGAACTACTGGCTTTCCTTTAGCTATAGGGACAGTTTCACCGACCTAACAGCCAATAAACTACGGCTGGAATCATGTTATCCGATTTCTTTCCACCTCCTTATAGGCACCTCTAGAAAGCTTTGGAACGGCAGTTTCACTTACGGGACCATTGGACCTTCTTCAAACTGGCCTTTGAACTTTAGCAAATAGTCCAATTAGATAAAACGGAGAGAGCTCCTTGGGAGGCTCTTCGCTAATCTAGGGCTTAACTTTCCGATTTAGCTATTTCACTTTCCTGCTTTGGTTCAAAACTAGCTAGGCATCTTCCTCAGTCTTGTTAACCGATTCACTTTCACTCACCGTCTCCTTACCACGCTAGCTTTGAATAGCCAGGCATTTTCATTGGAATGGTAGACTGAAGACCAAACCTTCATTACATTACAATGGGGAAAGGGCCCCCTTTTTAAGGATCTTCTGCAGAACAAGATCCGATCTCTATTCTAGATTAGAATCGGATCCTTTCACGCCATAGCACTCTTTTCAACTCGGGGCCGATACGCCAGGGTGTGTGTAGAGATCGACCTAACAAAGCCGCTGGTAACTATGATCCATCTACTGGGATAGGCTCAAGCAGTGGAGTACGAGGGACTTCACCAGATTTGCTTCGAATGTGGCCAATATGGGCATCGGGCTGAGACGTGCATGCGAAACCCTAATAATGCAAACCCTAGCAAGGAGGGGTCTGTAAACACAGGGGAAACTACGGCTGCAAAACCGGTGGAGGAGGATCACTCGTCTGGGGGTTTTAGGCCATGGATGTTGCCCAGCTATGCTCGGCGGAGAGGAGCGGTGTCACGTGCTCCGGCACAGAGGAACCGGCGGCCGGAAGGCAACAATCGCCGGGATGATACTGCTGGTCCTTCTAATGGGATCCAAAATAGGGAAGTGGATAACCGGATGGAGGATGTCCAGCCGCAAACTCAGGACAGAATCTTTGGGAATAAGTCAACCGTTAATGGAGCTGGAAATCGGAATAATGACGGCGTCAATCTTGGCGGGATTAGCACAAGTTCGAGATTTGCGGTGTTGGATCAATTGGAGGGAGCAGAGATGGAGGAGGCGGATGACGTTCAGAGCCTCAAGGATAGGATACAGGGAGTCTCTACCCCTACATTTTCAAACCCAGCCCATGAAAGGGTGGACTCTAACCGCTCCCGAAAAAAAGGCTGTGGCTAAGCCAAAACAGCCCAATTGGAAACCCAAACCAGCAAAAGCTCAAGGCCAGACAGCCAGTTCCTCTAAGGCTGTGGAAGAAGGGCCGGTACAGACTAGGCCTAATGCTCCTCCCAGCTCATCTGAGGATGGCCTTTTTCCAGTACACGTCCAGCAGCTTGATGATCGTGGGAGAACTGATACGAGACCAACGAGCAAACCTTCAATCCAAATTCTCCGGCGGGCATCATCAACTGATAAGAAAGAGGTGAGGGAACACCCTCCTGATCATGGCTCAAGTCGGGATGCACAGAGCGAATCTCAGTGATGAACTGCTTGACTTCCCTTGCACCGGTTGTTACTATCCTTGGTGTAACCCTGAACTAGCTCGTCGAAACACAGGCTCTATTCGCCTTAGTTGGGCCCCTTGGGCCTTTCCTTTTTATTATACTAGGCGCGTCTAACCTTTATTCATCCCTGGCTCTGATCCTCTAAGCTTCTTCACAGATCCGGCATCCTCCTTACTTACTGGCTTCGTCTATTCCACTCGTACTGTTTACTGCTAACTCCATTCCTCTACGGAAAAAACCCTTCTTCGGTTAGTTTGGGCTTTCTCTTTCGTTCGCTTTCGCTTCCTCACTTGCTATCGAGTGAAGCGGTGCTGGGATAGGATTTTAGAGCAACCTGGGTGAAGCATAGATGGCCAGTTTCCTTTAATCACGAAGTCGCACCTGAACTCGAAGCGCTAGCCCGGTTAAAGAGAAAAGCCTGCCCGTTACCCAGAGGTTGATGGATTTTCGCCTATCTTTTCTTTGGTATATGGCTGAAGCTGTTGTAGCTTTAGTAAAGGCTGGTCGGGAGTCTTTGAATCATATCAATTTCTTTCTTTATGATCCTGGGAATCTTTCCTAAGGCCTGGCTTTGAGCCTTCCTTTAATGTGGCACTTAACCCTGGCTTCGCTCCTCTCCTTTCAGTCGAGCTATTTCATTCCTCTTTCCTTCCCTGGGCTTCGTACTCGGCCTTTGGGAGATGCGATTGGATGCTGGCATGACGACTAGGTGAAAGGCTTCTGGGTCAAGTTGAATATCTGTAGGGGCTTTCTCACCTTTATTTGGTGATTCCCCGAGCCAACCAATGTTTGGATTCCCGGATCAATGAAGGACGAGATGGCGTGTGTGATCCATTAGTAGTAGTCCCTCCATACCTTCCCAACTATTAGTGAGATAGTCACTCCGCTTCCCAAGTCAAACCATCTGGTTCTGGTACTCTCTTTCCCGCTAGTGCTACTGTCAAGTCTTATCTTCATCCAGTCAATAGACCCTTTTGAGTCTCTTTTCTTTCTTGCTTGGAAAAGGATTGAATAGCCTCTTGGAATGGGCAGCAGTCACTCTACCTCTGGAAGTGTGAAAAGGAACTACGGCATAACTGCCAAAGGGGGAAGGCTTTGGACAAAGATGAAGAGAATCAATTAGACTATGAAAGTGTTGGCCGTGGGGATTCTTTCTCTTATTCCATCCATGGGGAACGGAGCCCACTGTGAAAGATATCAGAAATGGCTAGAAGATGTGTCAATGAACTGAAAAGTCTTTCAAGATGTGGAGAGAGATGACCTTTGACTATTGGTGTGAGGGACCCAGAGACTTCGCGACTTTAGAAAACGAATTCCCTGACGCTTGTCAAGGCGGTGGCTTTGCCCGCGTGAAGAAAAGGGTAGACTAAACCATAGGGGATTCCCTTCTAACTGGGCATCCTGCTTTGAGTGTGAGGAACTGGAGCGGGTCGGGTCTGTTAGGTTCTTAGTAGCAATCGTCGACCTTTTCTTCTTTTACTTCACATAGCTTTTCGTCAACAGTCGCTGTCCCTTCGGGTGCGCTTGACTTATCGCTGCAATCGGAAGGGTTCCCAACCCTTCCTTCTTTCGCTTGTTCAGTCGGAAGCCTTACCTAAGACTTCCTTCCTGAGGAAGACAAGAAAAAGACTCATGTTTGTATTAACAGGTTCAGACAGTCAAGGCATATGATTTACAGGCCTCCCAGGCCTTCCTAGCAGCCACCTTACACCACGAGAGCCTGGAAAGCTCGATAAAGGCTTTCTCTTAAAGCTAAAATCGAGGCGATGTTCGCAGATGTTGACACTAGGTTCGAATCAAGGTTTGGAGGTGAAAGACGTTAATGCTAAACCTATTCCCCCGCAGAGTGAGTCTCCCTTCTTAATAGGGGTTTACTTCGGAAAGTATGTTCCCAGCTGAAGGCAGTTAACACAGGGGTTTGGGGTGGCTACAACTGTAGTTTAGAAACTTGGGTACGAGACAAAAGTTGGGTATCGACAAGAGAAGTTCTGAATCCAACGCTTTGGACTAAGACTTTGAGGCAAGGGGCGAAAATGCTAGACTGAAAGAAGTAGTTCCGAGAGAATCAAGGAAAGCTTCTTCAACAAGTCCCTCATCCGCGCAGAGGAAAGGGAAACTTAACTTAGATCGAATACCGGGATCGGAAAGTCTTTAAAGCAACCGGAAAAGCAACTTCCCGTCAAGGGAAGGGCTTACAGCAATACTAAACCACTCGACTGACAGGGATGGGATAGGTGCAAAAGCTATTCGACTTAGCCGGAAAGCTTGGCTCAAAGAAAATAGGAAAGCCGCTTTCTTAGTTTCCAGAGTTGGTTCAGGAAAGTCAAATCTCTAACTTCGAGTTGAAAACGGATTCTCTGGTTTCGTTTGATGCGTTTGCGTTGTTCTCTTACTTATTTCAATGTGAACTAGAAAGAAACTAAGGTAAGAATGCCCTACTAGCAACTCTAGGAATCCTTCCCTGGATTGACTGGCGGGAATAGAAAGCGTAGTCTGCTTACTCATCTTAGGCTTCTGACTTTCAGGAATGAGTGAAAGAAAGACGAATAAGTCGGGCGAGAGGTATGAAATTGCTCGACTGAAAGTAGAGGAGCGGTAGGTAACTTAGCCCCCGGCGCTTGAGAGGAAAAAAAAGTGAGTGAACCTTGGGTAAGGATAAGAAGGTACATCCGGGCACATGTAAACCCCCCGAGGTCTGGTTGGTTGTGTATCACCTGATTTGGTCAATAACACATGCCAGCATCCAAGTGAGTTTGAGAGCATTCTCCCGGTGAGCGAGAGAGAAAAACCCTAGTTGTTGGGTACGAGCTATGAGCGGGTAGACGGGTTCCATGATGGGAATGGCTTTCTAGTTCGGGTTAGAAAGATGTAAGATCCTTCCGCCTGAAAAACCTTAGATTCTTCTCTTGAGGAGGAGATGGGATATCAGATTCCACTGTCAAGCTTTTCTTTCGGATCAAGCAAGCTTTATAATTAATAACCATTATAACCATATAGGTAAGTTTCTTGCTCGAGTTGCCTGTGTTAATACGCAAAAGATAAGGTATTAATAAAGCAAGCAACCACAATAAAAATGCCTTTTCAAAGCGAAAATGAAGTATCAACGGTGTAAAGCCAAGCCGATGATTAGCCTGGAGCTTCGGCTAAGACTTAGTAGGGATGGGAGCTTGTGCCTAGATCCCTGATAGCACGGGATCTTATGGCATTTAGTAATTCCCCTCTATTTAGAACTCAAATTTAGGTGATTTTTTCCTGATGCCTGATAACCTGAGGTAGGAGTGGCAAGAGTTGACTTCCTATAAAGGGTAACAACCAGGGATGTCTAGAGAACTTCTCCTCGATTAGCTACAGAAAGAGCTAGAGAGTCCTTTCGTTCTGTCCGGTCTGAGACCGGGTACCGCGTAAGACGGTATCCTAGTGAGCGGAGCAGTCTTAAGAGCTAATCCGCGTTGGTAATAAGTTTCTAATTTCCTTCTGGCTGAAGGTAAAGTTGCATTTGAGTTACTAAAGTACTGTAGTCAGGTAATCGTACTACACTGCCTTAAAATAGCCTTATATCGATAGATAGAGTGAATGCTAGACTCCCCTATGTCATTGGCTTTAAAGCTCGGCATATAAATGGTCAAAGAATTGATAACTCGAGAAAGACACTAAAAAAGATATTCCTTCTCAAGTGCGAGAACTTCTATTAGGCTTAAAGGCACAAAAGATAGGATCAAATCCGAAACAGCAAGAGAGATTGTACTGATAGTGCTCGCTTCGGATACGTCTATCAATCTTCTCCAGCCAATGACATATAGAAATGGACTGAAAGAAAGCTCGCTCATAACAGAACTCCTCCCCGTAAGTGACAGATCTATCACTGTCGGTCACGTGAGCAACAGACCTGCTAGAGATAGAAGGGCACCACTTCTTATTTTACGGAAAAAGGAGCTTTCCTATTATCTATTGAATAATAAGCTAATAACATCTATTCATTTAATGAAAATCCTGCGCTTGCAAAGGCAGAGACCGTCATTCTATTCCCTTCGACATAGGCCATGAAAAGGAAATTAGATTAGTGTCATTTCCCGCAGCAGTAGTGGATCAAAGAAGGTGTAGTCGGAATAGTCCGATGTCTGAGATAAAGTATAGGCTGTTATATCGCCCTTTTTACCTTAAAGGTCGATCTACCGCTACTTCTGAGCGACTAGGTGCCTACATAGCCCAGGTTCCATCTTTTCGAGGGAGTGGGCATCAGACCTCATGTAGTTCTCGGTCCTTTTTATACAGTTCCTGACAGGTGCTTTTGTGGCTCTTCACTCCAGCCCTGAAGTATTCTGTGAGCCCCATTTGTTTAACATGGGCCCTCCCCCTCCCTCCGGACCGACAAGACCCCAGACCTAACGAGAGATCTCTCTCCCTCTCTTTTTGGGCACAGGTTCCCTTTTTGTTTTCGTTTCCATTGCCCTTAGCCTGTCGGTCGGCCCGGGCGCCCATGAGGTGTGGTCTGCTTTCATAATCAGCAGCGGTCTACCCGCTTTCCTTTCGGTCAGCTGCCCCTTAACCGCGTCAGAGGTCTTTCTCAATGAAATACCAAGATAGAAGGAAGAATCGGAACAGACCAACCTTTCAGTTCCCTCTAGGACCACGAAACGGTGCATCTATATGGAATGAGTCCCGCAATCTAATAAGGTTTTTATAGAAACAGGAGCTAGCGGGATTTTCTCCAAATAAAGACCCCAATTTCGCTTCTAAAACAGGAATTCTATACTCCCCGCCCTGGGGAGGTTGTATGAAGTCCCGGATTAGCCTGTTTCGATGGGTATTCCAGAACGGGCTGTGGTCTAATTCGATCATTCTGTCAAGAATTTCGTTCTTCAGACTGACAATTCGGTCGATTTCCCAATCGTCAACTGTGGAATTCCTATTCCCTAGGCGGTATGAGGTGTGGTCCGGGTTCAAAATCAAATCCAAAAAAGCAATCCAGTAAAGGGCACCTGCCTAAACTCTTCCAATAATCAGCAGCGGTCTACCTGCTTTCCTTTCGGTCAGCTGCCCCTCAACCGTTAAAATATGCAAAAAAAAACCAATTAAGTAAATCCAAGAATTTGTTTCATATAGATAGAGTCGGCGCCCCGTTTTTTGAGATCTTGCTCAACTTGAGTCAGGAATTTGATTTCTCGGGTGTCTCTTTCTTTTGTGCTCCATTCGGGGTGGGCGTCAAGCTCGTCTCGCTTCTCGTCAAAGAAGTCGAGAAAGGCTTCTCTAGGATTGTAGGGGGCATTTTCCCCCAAGACAGGATTTTCAGAAAGGACTAGCTGAAAAAGAGAATAACAAGAGTGTTTCCGCTCCCGGATTTGGAGATCCCTATTCTCGAACTCGAGTAATTGGTTATACTCTCTCTGAGAGGGAGCTTGATCCAGGGCGGTTTTAATATCGTTCCAATATTCTCTCTTTTCTTTATCTAGTAGAAAAATGCTTTCTTCATTTTCGAGTCTTACAATTCGATTCCTTAGTGAAGATTCCAAGCTAGCATTTGGGACAAAAGATCTTTGGTGCGAAGGGCCCGCTTCGTCGGCCGCCACCCTTGTTGGATTCACCGAGGTGCCTTCTTCGGAAAATGGTTCTAACAAGACGCGCATCTCGAAGGAATCCTCCGTCCACGAGGACGAGCTTGATGTCTCAGAATGAACAAGAATCTCCTTTCCGGAAACACCTAAAATTACAAAGGGTAGCGCCCAATTGACATAAGCACCTAAATGAGCCACTAAGAAGATGCGTAGATAATAGATATATATATATATTATTAGAAAAAGAAAGAATCGAAATAGTGGTATAATCCACCTTTTCTTTTGTTTGATATAAAAAATACGAAAGAGCAAACCGAAACAAAAAAGCAAAATTCCGAAAAAGAAAATGAATGATGATGGACCCCACTCTCATATCTCAATATTTCTTTCTCAGCCAACTCCCCTGTTTCCATCTTGATTTCCGAACTTCAAAATCTTTTATGCCCGGCCATACCAACACGGGAAACCTAGCTTTTTCCCCTTTGAAGTGCATTTATCAGATCAGCTCCCCGAGTCACTAGAAAGAGGGTGAAAGGCCCACTACTTCTTCATTCATGGCCTATTTTTGGATTGATCCCCCTTTCGTATTCATTCGACCTGAGGCAAAAGAGAAGTCATACAAAGAAAGGTTCTTTCATGCAATGCATAACGGGCGGGCCTCCTATGGATTCCTCCAACTCAATGAATGAAGGGAGGAGTATGAGGAATTGTAAATTCTATATGAAGATTCAAACAAAAAAGAAAGAGGAACCATATCTTACTGACTGAATGAGGAAGAGCTTTTTATGTGGTCTTACTTTACCACCATCTGAAATGCGCGAAACTTCGATTGGTGGAAGCCAGTCCATGAAGATTCTCCCTTTTCTTACGTGCAATTCCCCTCTTTCGGTAAGCATCCAGTATCTCAGCAAATGAAGATTTCTCTAAGCTTATCCTGTAGCTTATACGTCGTTTGAAAGCTGCTTCAAGGATCCAACGAATAGCTAAGGTTTGTTGACGATCCCTGGCTACAATCCCAGGGACATCATAAATAGTACCTGCTATTCTTACTTTTTCCACTTCGCATATGGGCTTTATATTCTCTAGGGCGTTAACCATAAGTTTGATTACATCGCGTTCAGTTCGAGCTGGGCGATGAAAAGTTTGATAAACAATAGCACGAATTCTTGTTTTTTTACCTTCTTTCATGCGAAAGTTGACCAACTTCTTGATCAATTGTTTTTGTTCACGATCCAAGCCCCCCATATAGCTTATAATTTCCGAGCAATTGGAAGCCGCTTTCGATGACGAGGCCGAATAATTTATATTACGCAATCCTTACTGTCCATCTTTCTCAGCCAACTCCCCTGTTTCCATCTTTCCTTTGACCAAGGGGTCCTCAAACCAACCTGTCTTCCCCAAAGATGACCTTTGCCTTGGTTATTAAGAAGATGGCGGAGTCCGCCGCAAGAGTTATCCTAAGAACAAAAAGCAGGCTTTCTTACTATATTCCTCTAGCCTCACTCTTCCGTTAGCAGATGACACAGCGTGTGAGGATGCTTTTGAGCCAAAGGACTTCTTCTCTTATGATATTTTGACTTTTTGTTTGATCTTGAACTAATTCAAGACCTTCCTTCTCTGAAAGAGAGTGAAGGGCTCCCCGATGAGGAGGAGCCCAAACGTACATAAGGAAAGGATGAATGTATGTAGCTGGGAGCTGAGTGCTCCCTTGCTGTTGGGGCTTGTATAAGAATCTGACTTATTCAGTCTTAGTGTTAAGCAAATTCAACCTATTAAAGAACCTATAGGGAAGTGAGGGAGTCTCGGGTGGTTTGGTCTCTTAGTAGCAGTTCTTATGGTTCCTGAGGATAGCGGGAGCTGGTGGTTGATGATGGCTCCAGCAGGCGATTCGGGCGAAAAGGGCTTGGCGGAGACGCCGTCCCCTTCTTCTTCTTCGTCTGGGGCCTCCCTTCTCGGCCATGCATCGGACGAGACCAATTCCAACAAGGAGGTTTTTCATTCTGCCAAGTCGGATTTCGACGCGGAAAGGGAGCCGATTCTACCACGGGACATTCGTCTCAATGAATTTGAAGTCAGCGAGTGAAAAGAGAGAATTAAGAATGCTTTTTTCGCAGGGTTTGAACGCGAATTTCCATCCGAAATAGAAAGGGGCTTATACCAAAAACCCAGAGAAGAGGAAGTTTTTACTTTATTTGACAACAATCGGAAGGAGCTGAGACTGAATAATGTGAATTGGATCGAGGAGCATTTGAAGGGCCCTGCGCGCTCGTACCCCGCAAAGCAGAATAAGACTTGTAATGTTGCTCTCCCTCCCTCTTGAATGGAGTTGCCCTATTCTTCCAATTTTCTGAAGGAAGTCCTTCTCTACCTATTCTACCAAGAAGAGATGCCAAATCGTCTTCCCCTTATCTTCTTTCTTCACCTTCCCTTGCTTCGTATTCTTTCTCTCTCATACGATTGAGTTACCTCGGAGAAAAAGCGAAACCTTATCCCAGGAGAAAGCTGAGACAAAGAAAACTTTTGTTTATCATGACCTATCTGAAACAAATTCCTTTCATTTTCTTTGCACTGAGTGAACACCTTCTCTCAAAAACTAAAGTGAGAAACCACTGAAGTAAGCAAAGCTTTGAGGCATGATGATTTGGTTGAAGGAAAGGAAGGAGTCTTAGATAACGAATCTACGCACTTACGGAGTGAAAGATGCCTAGCTTGAGGGGAAATCGAATAGTAATGTCGCATCATTGAATTTTCTTCCATATAAGAAAATGTCTAACCCCTGGGGCAACTCTCTCCCTTTCCTTAGTAAAAGCGAATAGGGCACAGTATTGGGTTCTGTTCCGTTTTCAGTCAGCCTTAGCTAAGAAAGCGAATCTCCTGCTGCTTAGAACCAAGATTCCGCAGTAGATCCCGAACCGGAGTCCTAGTTCAGAGGCACAGTACATGGATCGGAACTCTCAGTCGAATGATTGGATTTCCTGGGGCATGAGGTACGGATATAGAAAGTGTGCAGCGGACTCATTAACCTATTTTGAATTCGACTAGTTCACTTCTAGGGTTCGGTGCTAGGGGCCTGATTCCACTCTGCTTTGAAGCATTCAATTCAGTCATCCAGGTGCAGAACGGGTAATCAAAGTTATCTCCTGCCTTGGTTTGAGTGAATATGCACAGGTCAGTAAGATGAAGGACTGAGCGTAATTCAACTAGGATAACAAGAATACCCATTCAAATAGAGTCTGCACCACACGGGCATCAGTCAAAATATTGTATATAATATAAGGATTTGATTCGTTCTGTCTTTGTTCAAATGCGTCATCTAGTTGATCGATAAACTGTCGGCCCAAAGAGCCTAGCCAGAGGGACTGAGAAAGTCTCCAGCGTAGACCGAAATGGTCTCGCGAAGCCGGTTACCGTTCAGCTAAGATACGAGATGACTAGTGAATAAAGACAGAATTCCCACAGTAGGGGAGAAAAAGTGGATTATCATCCGTTATTAAAACACAAAAGAAATCGATTAAATGGACTGGCCCTGCTTTTAGGGAAACTATATGCTTACCTTCCGTTAGATCTGAGGGCGGCAATGTTGAGAGGGCGAAAGCACACAAAGGAGGCAGGTCAGCCAAAAGGGTATGGAGTCGGAAATCGAACCCTACCTGTGACAGTCTCAATGCTCTTATGGCAGGGCAGTAGCACCGAGATCTCATAGAGGCGGCATTTTACTGCGGCTCTCTATGAAGACATCAGTCGAGTAGCAACCACTTCGGGAACAGGATTTCTCCCCAAAGCGGGCTTTTATTCGTCCGCCAGAACGAACCGACCAAAGCGGTGAGGGCACGGTTCGCCCAACTCACCCAGCGCTTGGAGCAAGGTTCAGAACTTTTTGCAGGTTTTGACCGGAAAGAAATAGCTATTTTACCGAATTCACTCGGGATAACAACCTGCTATACTATAAAGGTAGCAAAGAAAGTGGATCCACCTGAAGCAAGGGCAGGGGCACTACCAGCAGGTAAGACCATTTTACCGATAGAAGGCGGGGATTCGAGTAGGATTCTAATGAAAAAGGCAATAGCCTCGGCTATAAAGCCGGAGCAGCCCAACGCTCCTAATGCCAAGGAGAGGGCTCGACCCCCCAGAGAGAACCCCGCCTTTAAGAGCAAGGCCCAAAAAACGTCACTCGAATCTAATACCAGAGTAACCAAATAAGAGATACCGACTAACAGAAAAATGATCATGAATGAGTAAATAAAGCGGAGCACGCGGGGAGAGAATCGACCTATCATCATACTTCGAATGAAAAAGGAGTAATTCAAAAGATAAATAGGCTATGGCTTTTGCGCTAAGTTACTTACGATCTTTGCATCTTGTGGGTAAGCTAAGGTTCTACCCAGGCACGCAATCCACTTGCCAACTGAGCCAATTCAAACTAAGATCAGTAAGACAGGCTAGTGCCTTGGCTTTAAAGCAAAATGCAGCCATTTCTCTATAATACGATACCCTCAAAGCAAATGAAAGAGATTCAACAAGACCTGGTGAAAGGAGTTGGCAGTAGAGACGGAGTACCACACGATCCCGTTCGTGACCCTTACCCGCACCTTCAACTCGAAGTCAAGCTATTCTCTTGCCCCTCTACTGCATTCCCGAAGTTCACAGTGCCACTCCTGTCTAAGAGCATCTTAGAACCTAAGCTTCTGAGCTTAGTCTCGCTTCCACTCCTCCCCTAACCTACTTCTTAGTTGAGCTTCGTTCTTCGCCCCTTGGAATTCCTACCCTAACTGCCGAGCTAAGTGTCGAACCTCTCCCTCAAGTAACTATCCTATTGCTAACCTCACTCAGCCTTCATAAAGGAAGGGCAACATTGCTAATCCTTTCTTTTTTAGCCCTACTTTTCATAAAGGAACTCAACCTCGGCTTGCCGCTCAGTTGAAAGAGGAAGATACCATGAGACTTATCTGGCCCTAAGTACAAGGAAAGTCAGTCTCTCATCCAGTCCCGGGTCGCGGGATTAAAGCTTCGATTAAAGAACGGGGAACTCCCTCTCTCTTACGCCTCTCAGTCAAAAGAGTGCGGGTGGGAACCCCTCATTTCCTTCTTTTCTTAGTCGATCTGGTTGGTTTCCCTTCCATACTTCTTTCTTTGTCGATCAGTTCCTCCTGTACCTATTGGTACCGGCGGTTGTTTTCAATGAAGAAGCCTGAGTTCCATCGGGTGAGCTCGCTTGAAGCTGGATTTAGAAAGAGTCGGGCACTTATGTTTACTAAACGAACAGGGTAATACCTTAACTAAGTTCCTCGAATGGAGGACAAGGGACAGATGAAACTCCCAATGGTATCGAACTGGCTTCTATGATTGCCTTCACATAACTTGAGTAGACGACAGCTGGAAGGAAGTCCCTTTTGGTTAATATAGGCGCTTGATAGCTTATTTACTAAGAACCAGAATGACTTTCTTTCCTATTTCGAACTTCAGATTTGTCGCTGGTTCGATCTCAGGACGTGCATCGGCGGCCCCTTTCCATTGATAGTCCTCCTAAACCGATGGGCTTTACCTGAAAATAAGGTATCGAGACCTACTGACATAGATTAAGCAGCTACTAGATCCCCCCTTATTGTCGAATAATCAAATACTTCGTTCTCATCGATTGGGATTGACTGTCTTCTTTACTTCGACAGATGTGATCAACTCAACCAACCCCCCTTCGATTTATTAGACTGGGGCTAGGTTTTGTACTGCGGTCGTTTAGGCCGGCGGATTTGCTTGCCTGTCCGTCAGACCTCTATCTTCACGGGGACGATGAGTTCTTTTTGGAGGCGACGGTGGGGGCAAAATGGATGCTGCTATGGCTTGATTATCTAAAATGGTATGCTTTCATTTAAGTTTCCAGTGATATCAAGGTGTCTGACTTTGTAAATGCTCCTGTTGTTTCCAGAAGGCATTATCGGTCGCAAGTTCAAGAAATAGACCTGCTATCTGGTCTTTCTTGGAAGCTTCGGACTATTTTGCAAAGGTCGGGCTACCCCTCTTATGAAGATTTATGTCTTTGTGAGCTTGGTCGTCGTCCCGTCACTGTTACCTATTGTTAAATATGTACGTGACGGTAGACATTTATGTATTGCAATCTCTTTGTCTGCCATGGTGTCTGATCAGCGCTATGGTTGATCAAAATCTTCGTAATAAGAGTAGCTCTTCCTGGTAGTAGGGCTAGTGTAAGTAAAGCGAGTCGGTCGCTTGACACTACCAACCCCGGACGTACCCACCCGCGCCGCGTGGGGAAGCGGGTCCACAAAAGTAACGATAATAAGAATTTTGGTAGTTCGCTGGGGTTTTCTTTGATTCCCAAGAAGTGTTGGTTTGAGTCCAGCTCGTGACAAGGCCTTGGTCCATACAGATGGGATCGCGACCTTTCCTTTCCCTCGCCGATGTAGCTGGTCACACTCAATTTAGACCTGATCGTGCCTGCGGGGCGAGTGCTCCAACCCAAAGTATGAAACTGAGCGAAGTAAAGCGAAAGAGCAACCAGCGAAAGAAGGAACGAAGTAACTCGACCAACAGGAGAGAAACGAAGAACTTGACCCGCCAAATCGCATGTAAACAGGATGCGAAAACTTAATCAGATCAGTTTGGTGTTCAGTCGACCCTCTTGCTAGTGAAGTGCATCCGATAAGCCCAAAATCTCTCCTTATTGGCCGGTGTAACTCGTCTCTAAAGAAGAAATCAGGAAAGAAGGAACTGGTGCCATCAGGTAGCATTCCCCTGTTCATTTGTCCAACTAACTATGTTATTGAATTAATGTGGTACGTAGGAACATCCATTGTTGTTTCCTCGCTAACCCAATCTCGATCGAGAAGACAAAACACCAGATACTTTTACATACGCATTTTTTTTTAATCTTCTTATTTAAAGCACCCTTGAAGAAGGGTTTCAATTCTGCTTTCGGAATGCCTGCTATTAGCTGAGTTTACCAGCTCTATTGGGCTACCTTGCTATGCACCTAAACGAAGTCACTTTCCTTCCTTCCACTCTACATTCTAGCTTTTTTTACGGACCAGAAGAAGAACAAAAGGGAATGTGGTATTATCAGTCATCCCATTCCGTTCCAGTTGGTACTAGTAATGCCGCATCTCGCTCTTCCTTCTTATTGATAGCAAAGGGCCTTCTAATTAGCGTGCTTAACCCGGCAAGATCCGAGATCAGACCTAGTCCTGCTTACCCGCTACCCTTGAAAACAGACTTTGACCTTACGACTGGTGTGAAGGAACTTATTGCACATATTGCACATGGGGAGGGAAAAAAGCATATTTTCTCTATGGCATCGACTAGGTTGCCAATCAGATAAAGGGAATGACATTTCAAGAGGATCCGCAATGGCTTGCTAGCGAGCTTGCTTCCGTTACAGACTTGCCTTCCTATTCTGCCGTTCTATCTCCTCTCCAACCAGTCCTTTTGTTGCTCCTTTTCTTCTGCTTTTTCCAACGATATATCCCCATTCTTTAGTATTAAAGCATCTATTAGTTAAGGGGGTTCCAGAGAATCATCCGAACATTCTCATTCTGAGATAGGGTTGTCAAACGGGGAAAATAAATGAGAGGCGTCCCTAAGCTTTCCGGCTCACTAGTAGGTGACGAGGGGATCTCTAAAAAGGGGTAATTTCATCTGCCTTGCCTTTCCTTCTTAAGGAGTGGCTAGCTCAGTTCGTGAGTAGTAGTAGTAAAGGAAGTCTTTTCGTAGGCTGATCTGATCTATAGTCAGAAAACTTCTTCCGATAAATCGAATAGGCGGAAGGTTCATCACTTGTAACAAGTCTTCTTAAAGAAGACGATATAAAGCTTTCCATGAATGAAGGAATAAAGCAAATAGGCATTCATAGGTAACATCAATAGATGCATCGGTCGAGCTCTTTCAGAACCTGCCTTCTTTTGGCTTCGGGAAGAAGAGAACCATCGACCTAATGGCTTAATCAAGTTAGCTCCGAAGTTCTTGAGTTCTTAAGGAGCGAAAAGGCCACCCAATGAAACTCTTGAAAGCAAGAAAGCGTGCCAAGAAGAAGAGGCAAGGGCAAGAAGATCAGAAGCTAATCCTTGTCCGGGAAAGGCCTATTAGAAAGGATGTCCCCCATAAGAGAGAAAAGCTTACTAGTTTACTAAGTGACTAGCCTTTTTCCCGAATACGCTAATCTAAGCAGGATGGAATGGACTACTCCACCAACTGGATTAAGAGAACTCCCAAGGCCAGATAAAAGCACTATAAATGATAGTTCTAGGACTAGAACAAACAATACTTGGGTGGAAGATCAATTTACTATTAGTGCTTTATCTGAAACCTATTTCAAAAATATCTTCTTTCTTCGGAGGAACACTATATTGATGAAGCAATTTTTCAACTCATTCCGAAACTTTTCAATGAAGAGGATAATAAATTACTTACCAGATTACCAGCTATGGAGGAGGTTCGGGATGTGGTTTTATCTAGTCAGCTGATAGTTTTCCTGGACCTCTTCTTTTGCTAAAGAACAACTTCGTTTAGTAGATCGCTTGAGTGCAGATGAATGAGTCTACCCAGTTTTCATCCACAATATGTTTAGGTTTTCCTGCATGAAAGGTAACTCTAACTAAGGACTACTCGACCTAATTAAGGGAGAGTCGAGTCCTACGTATTCACGACTTTAACACAACTCATTCACTTCAGAAAGGAGAGCTTGTTAATCATACTATAGATAATTAATGGTTTAGCTGTATTGCTAAATCAGTTCCCTCCCGAACACTATTCTTTCAATGTATTGCCATTCTTCAGCCGCATTCAAGCTACGGATCGGTAAGAAGACTAGCTTAGCTTTCCCTTTCCCCTTTGTCCGCATCCGCCTCCTCCGGGGCCGGGGATAGCCTTACCATTTGTTGCGGAATAAAGGCTGTTGGAGGAAGGATTGGAAGAAGGTTTAAGAATCCATTGCACATGAAAGGGTTGCATCATCTATAAGAAGGGGGTTGTTCAATTGAATCATAGGAAGACTTTAAGCACTCCTACGGAAGGATCCCTAGTAAGGAAGTGACATATGGAAAGATCTTAACGCCCGGTTCTCAAGCAGGGGATTGGAAGCTTCTTTTATTAAAGAGGGCATTCTCTGCATCAACAATTGCCTCCCTCACATGCAGCTGAATCAAGGGAAACTACCGGCTATGAAGCTATATATATGGCATATAAGAAGGTTATGCCTATATGGATGGCTTGCCTGGTAACTAGCCATGTATGTACAGGCTACCGCACAACTAACCCTTGTTTGGTTGGTCGGATCAATTTCACTCTCGAAGTTGGGAAGAATCAACCGAAAGTGCGAGGAGTGCGAAGCATGACATTTTGTTTGGACGAATCATCAAGGAGAAAGGTCGACGAGACAGCAGAAGAAGTGTAGGCCTTCCTTGAGATGGGGAGGTGGTTTTACCAATTCAATTATAGGAATTCGCTCCTGCAAGGCCATAGCAAGAGATATAGCGTTGGCTTCCGACTTAGTGAGCAGAAATCGTCCGTATCAAGTGATAACAACGATCCCTTGGTTGTTGAAGAACCCGAGCGTATCAAATAATTGAGCGTTACGAGTACTTGGGAGTTATGGACAGACAAAATATCTCCTATAAACCTGTCCCTTAACGGGATGGTACTGACTTTCATCATTTGGGGAGCACAGGGACGCGAGAACTAATGACCGAACCCACAGGTCTGTAAATAACATGTGCTTCCACAGAACACCCTTTAACTAACTGGTTTTGACTTGTCGTCTACTTTCACGAAATAAGGAGAAGGTATAAGGCTAGCCAAAAGAAGAGGCGGATGTCAGGTCAGCCAAAGCCAAATACAAAGGAAAGGAGGATTGATTCACTGCGGGCCCACTACAGGACTTAGAAAAAGCTAGACCCTGCCTCTCGGCTTCCCCCACTTCTCTTAGGGGTAGAGTTGAGGTTTTAGATGAAGCTGATTAGTAGACGGATTGGAATGCTTTTTCGGAATGGACTGCTTATGGACCTTTCACGACTAAAGAAGACGAGAGCAACTTCACTGCCGTAAAGGGAAGAAGAAGGGGAAGTAGTCAAAGAAGTACAGCCGGGAAGCCAGACACTATTGAATTGACAGGACATACGGTAATTCTTCTTTAAAAGACTAATCGAATAAGTACTAGGTACCAATAAGAATCCATTAGGAATAGTCAGAGTGTAAGGCGAGAGCTTCAAGCACGATTTCGTGAAGGCAGTGGGAGGTGATAGTCTAATAATCAGGAGTTAGTCAGCGGAGCCTGAGAATAGTCTTAAAAAATGAGTCAGCGCGGGTAGCACCAGTCTTGATTGACGATTTACTTTCCTTCTTTCAAATTTAAGTCAGAGTGTGTTCCTGCTGCAAGAGTGGCAGAAGCAAAGGCGAAAATACTAGCATAGGATTTTTCTACTTCTCTTCCTCAACCAACAGGTAATACCTCACAGCTCCTTCCCTTAGCAATAGAGTCAACCGATGCTAATTAACTTCGCTAGCACCTTCTTCACCAAGAGGGAGAGCGAGCAGCTCTTCTCAGAAAGCTGCATACGCTGGGTTTCGATCCATTTCGACACCATTGTGAAAGATGGCAGTTCTCAAATGAAACTTCCTCAAATGACGATTTGGCACTTTTCATTCATTTAGTGAGTTGTGTGCTTCCCCATCAGGGAAGGCCCCCGCTTGCGGGATTGATTCTGCTATTACTACTCAGAGTTTCACGGAGTCTCGATGGATTCTCTTTCCCCATCTCAATGACTGGCAAGAATCAAGGGATCACAGAAGGTTTCTTCCCATGACCCCTGCAGAGAAAGCCTTTCTTTGAGCTATGCGCAGGGTCAATCCGCTTTCAAAGCCGAGGACTGTTGTTGGGTTGGTTCCTTAAAAACCACAAAAGGATGGCGCAAGAGCAAGCCAAGCAGTCTAGAGCAGTCAAGGAAGGTGGGATATAGCTAGGTTATGGAAGCTCTGGGAGAGCTTTCTAGCAGCCTTAGAAACCCGTGGAGCCAAAGATGCCCCCAATATAGGCACCTAAATGAGCCTTCGGAGCCGGTGATCTGTTCGGCATAAGATCCTCTCTCTCTCACTTGACGAAGCGCGCAAGCAATTTCTCTTCTCCTTTATATTAGGGGTAGGAGTTACTGAACACCCACCCCGGTCGGTGTGTGGGAATGGCTTAAGGCTTAAGAAAATCCCTTTAGCTCTACGGATGACTAAGAAGTCAGGATCAAAGCGGGTGACTGCCGAACAGCAGCACTGCTCGCCCTGGCGGCATAGCCGTATGATTTCGTCACAGATTGTATTATCTCGACTGTCTCATCCCGGCTTGTAATGGCGATTTCATGGACCAGGTTGCCGTGTCCGTCGCACTCACGGTCATTAGTCTGGTTAGCTCTTCCTGATAGGCTAAAAAGGATGAAAGCCCGGGTCAGGAAAGCGACCTTAAGAAGTCAATTTCCTCTCCCTTTTCATTTCCAATTCGTTCTACTTAACTTAGGTGGAGCAATCCGAACTCTCGACAGAATATAAAAGAGGACCACAGGCCTGTGTAGACACCTCAACGAACTCAATTCCATCGAGCCTCAGCCCGAGGACAATCTCTCAAATACACATAAAGATGTTGTTGACCCCTTTTTCTTTTCTTTGCTGATTCCTCTCAATGAAATTTGCCATGTTGCACTAAGTTACTTACGGATGTATGCATGCGGTCCGGGAACACTTTGGGGTGAACACCCATCCGAACAAGTAGAGTCAATAGTTCAGCATTTAGGCCGTAACATTTAGCAAAAAAAAAATCTTTAACCCAACAAGTGCTCTCCGAACCAAGCTAGATAGTCTCCTATCACTAGGCTCACCAACCAACCTGGACTTTTATTCTTATTATTCCTACCGGATATCAAAACAAACCATAAGGATTGTTTCCAGCCATGAGTTCCCCTATGACATAAGCCCTCTTGGGTGGGGTGGGCCATCATTCGCCAGGTCTTTGAGAAGGGGCCCAATCTCCTATTTGATGGTCGGCGTGGCGATAGGCTTCGCTTCTACCACTGCCTTCCCAGCCGTTGAAACACTAAGCGAGAACGGTAAGGGGCGCACAAACAATGTCGTTGTGCGGGGATGCGATTCGCCAAGCTGGGGCAAACAAAGCCGCGTCCGGCCCTACCGGATTAGGAATACGAAGGCCTCTCCTTCGAAAGGAGCCCGGGGAAAGAAAGAGCTATGCTATTGACCGACCCTTTTTTCTCATTTTGTTTGGAGCGGGCCAAATAGAGACTGAAATGCATAAAAGAAATAGGGGAAGGGTTCCAAACCTTTTTTTGGTTTAAGGGCTGCTCGCCCTACCGAAGTACCAAATTCGAGGCTTACACCTCCCCTATTACACGACCTAAAAAAAGGCTTTCAGTAGCGCCCTTAGAATCTAAGCCTTTTGAAGCGCCAGTAGTCGTAGCTGTGGCCACACCAACCCTTTCGTTCTTATCGCTCCGGATTCCCATCTATATGACGTCCGGGCGGTACAAAGTCAACCTCTTCCGTAGAAGCAGGTAGTAACCTAACCCTTAAGAATTTGTTCAAGGGGGGCCCTCTTATCTATCAATGGAAAGGTCTCCATGTGTGGCGTGATAAGGAATCCTAGAAAAGATCTCATGAGACCCGCCTACTATTAATACGAAAAAAGCCCTGCCCTTTTCCTTCGCTACTAGGAAAGTAAGCAACTTCTATTAGCGCCGGACCTTGAGTAGAATTGATCGTGTCATGTGCAACGTCCATCAATGATGGTTCATTAATGTCCATTGATTTAGACTCCTTCCCCCTTTCTCAACTACGAAAAAGGCCCGAAAGCCCCCAAACCAAGAACGGAAACGGAAGCCTTTCGATTCACTCCCCATTCTCTCTTAAATAAATAAAGCTCGCCCTGGGCCGGTCGGCTGGGTCTTTCTCTGTTGTTCTGTTCCCGCCACGAGAAAGACGCGGGAAGAGGTATGTATGCCCAGCGCGCGGAGGATCCGTTGAGAGTTTGTATCGGTAAGGGAACTGTACGATCTTTTCCCCTATTGTATTGAATCAATAAAAAAAGAGGTCAGCCTCCATTCGAATTATGTTTAGGGGTTCTTTCGCTTTTGCCAGATCTAGAGAGATACTACAAGTCCTCCGTCCCAGATTGCATCGCCGCGGCCATCTGGTTCACCGGTACTACCAAAAAGTCTCATGCTTACGTTACTGTTACTGATGATTTGATTATCTTGGACCACGAAGATCCCAGTCGTGCTTCTGGTTTCCATTCCCATCATCATATTTTTTTTATGATAAATCTCCTCGTGCTCTGCCATAAGAACTTGGAGTCCGTATCATGGTGAAGATAAGGTAAGGCTGTGATTCTTGCTCAAAAAACAGACCGAACGCGTTCGAGTTATTGGCTCGTCCGACCCGGCAGCATTCATGAGTCGCTCGTTCAACTGTCCCTCGGAGACAGGGTCGAGAAGTACCATGCATGGTTGCCCCCCGTCCTTTCTTTCTATCGGTCCCACCCAGCAAGATACGATAGGGCTCAGCCAAAAAAGGTAAGCGCCTAGCGCGAGCCTTTTTTTTTTGAGTTTAGTAAAGTGCTCCATAAAGACGAAAGAAATGGATAAAAAAAGGGGGGACTTCTGCAACGGGCTATGCCACCCAAACCAACTGAGGGAAGTCGCATCCGTCCCATCGCAAGCACCTACAATGTCATGATCACATTGGTTTACCCTTATTTCTTTGGTAGTTTAACGGACGGTCGCCCCTCCAACAAAAAAAGGTATAAATATGGAAACTTCTCTGCCATTTGGATCGGAGAATTTATGGAGGAAATCGGGTTTTAAATTCCCAGAAACCGCACGATTATATAGCCAAAGGGAATAGGCCGCGCCTAAAATCATCCCAAGCGCTGCTAATGTGGCTACTAAGCTATTTCTTTGGAAAGCTCCTACTAAGATGAGAAATTCCCCGATAAAGCTGCTAGTACCAGGTGAACTCATATTGGCCAAAGTGAAAGAGAAAAAAATGGTAGGGAGATTCGGCATGGTGCTCACTGAACCTCCGTAATATCTAACAAGTCGAGTCTTATGTCGGTCATATAGAACACCAACACATAGAAAAAGGGCTGAAGAAACCAGTCCATGACTTGACATCGGTAGAATGCTACCTCCAATTCCCTGTATGTTCGATAGAGCCAAAGAAACCCTCCACTGATCGGAGTACGCCGATTACCCCCCGAACCGTACAAGATAGTTACCACCTATCATACGGCTTTCTAACTTAACTTCTTTTTCTGGTCGTTCCGCTCTGTCGATCGATGGTAGTATAAGAGATCTGTAATTCCCCCGAAATTATTTACATAATGGTTCCTGCTTCCTACCCATAGTTAGCATTATCTCCCCCGGTCATACTTGAGTATCACATCGTAGACCCCCACCCCAAATCTATCTTCCTTATCAGTGAACCGGAACATAGTGCATAGGTACTCTTCGATGCAGCGGGGACGAGAGGACGTGACATACTACGATCACGTACAGAAGTGCTGCCCTTCGTCTCGGCAATATGGAACCTCTCAACAGCTCCCGTTCTTTTATGGGGTCCTATCGGGATAGGTAGGCCCAAGCCTTTCGCCTCCCCCATAAGACCCCTCTTTCTCTTTCCCCCTCGGGAAAGAGAAAGAAGAGAAGAAAGGAAAAATGTTTTCTTTCATGTGAACGGCCCTATCTTGTATCGAAAGGTTTTTCGTGCTATACACCACGTTGAGAAAGACCAACTTCCTATGTACCGTACTCTTTCCTTAGCGGCCTCGAAAGGGAGGTCTTCCTTATGATGCTACGGACGGCTGCCCGAAGTGCAAGGGGTAAACTCGGACTCGGGTAGGATAGGATTGTGCGTGCCGGGCCCTTCGGGTGTCATATTTTGGCCGAGTTTACCGTACCTCCGGCCCCTATGTTAGGCGGCCGTAATATTTTGTTACGTTTTACCGCTGTTACGCCAGAAATAAAAGGTTCCACACGAGCTCCCGTTCTGCGACGTGGTGGCAGGACCGCTAGGGGAGTGGCTCCGGGTGTAGATAGGGTTAAATCTGCAGGGGTCATGCAAATACATAGGCCCCTTCCCTTCTCTTTTGGATGAATGGGGTGGTTTAGAAGGCGCTTTCCGATCTACGGTCCCTCGGAGCGAAGGGTTAGGCAGGTAGTATGGGCCCTCTGACTTCCAGCTATGTGCTGTGCAGCTCCCGCGAAGCAAATGAAGGGAAGCTCGAAGAGCTTACGGGTGAGCTTACGCTTACTCTCAGCCTCTTTGATTGGTAGGCGGGCGCGCTAAGCCCCCTACTTAAGATTCCATTCATAAGGCTAATTTTATGTTGTCGTGACGCTTTGGTTAGGCACTATAGGCTAGCTACTTCTACCTTCTATAGTGGCCCTTCTATTTTGGTGTAGTTTTAGTTTGTATTGGTACTGAATGAAGATATCAAACAAAGGCGAGCAGTATAAGCCCTTCTCCGGCCTGGGAAAAGCAGCGAACTCTAGAAGCTAGGGCTTTGTTCACCTTTGGACACGAACATTATTCCGTTCTCAGCGGAAACCCGCCTTAGAGATTGAACGGCAATAAGATAAGTCGACCTTCAATCTAAGACAGCGCTGAGCGCTGATAGCTTGTAGTGAACAGCCCCCTTATGAAACCAGTCGAAAGCAGCCTTTGGTACTTAAGTAGTTAAGGTTTGGAACCCCCCCTTGCTAGAAAGCCGTTTGCTTGTTGCCAAACCCTTCGCCTTTCTTTTGAATCAAAGTAGGGTCGCGACTGTTGTATTTTAGTCGGTCGGGGGAAGCTACCGCTTCGTAGACAGCTCTGCTTCCTCGTCTTGCTTCCGGCAAAGCTTCTACTTCTACTTTGCTTGCTTCTCTCGCGCTTGCTTGCCTGAAGGCTTAGAGTCCTTTTTGCTAGGTCCAAACCAAAGATCTGATCCAACAAAAATCCCGTCCCGCATATTGAGCGCAGCTGATATGCGGCTACGGCTAGGCGATCATATCATGCCATAAAAAACTTGTATATGTATAGAGAGATCCCCTAAAACAGATAGAATAGATGTTCATGAATAGACAGACATTCCATTGATTCTTAGTTTTTGGGCTGAAAAAGCTCGTCGATCCAAATGAATCATTCTTCTGGTCTCTCTTCGGCTCCCCGCCCCGAAACTGACCCACGGCACAGCGCCTATTCGCTTCGCGCGCGGGAAGGCAACGAAGTTCAGTTCATGAGACCGCAGCGAAGTGGAGGAGCCGCGACACGAAGTTCCTTACCTTAGCTGGATCTCGCTGGTGTCACCTAAACGGGAGGTAGGCGGCGGATGTGTGACGTTTGGAGTTGTCGTTCGTGCACCTGTCCCCAATGGAAGAATGAGTTCTATTTTCCCCTGCAGATCATGGCCTTACCACTCGGTCCCCGATGGCCAGCGGAGGATTCGGTATAGCAGCTCACGTTCCTTTGCGCTGCGCGTTCCCGCGGGACTGGACACATGTTAGCTGTAGGAAGTATGGTTCCGAAAGTGACTTCGGTTCGCCAGTTCAGGCTCAACTCCTCGCTTTACGTTAGCGGACCTACAGGTCGGGCCGGGGCTCCGCGCTCTTTCTTTCTGTGTGGGACGATACCGGGGAGAGAAGGGAATGCGTCAGGCGGCGAACAAGACAAACTACATTTTGGCTTTTCCCTCCATGAGATGAGCCCAGTGCATTGGACCGATGGATAAGAGAACTGAGCTGGCCTAAAAAGCGCTCGGGCGCTCTACCTACGATGTAGACTCCATCAGATACATATCGATTTCTTTGTGATGGATCAAGAATAGATAGTTGTCTCATCAATAGATAGAAATAGGAGATTTCCCCTTATTCTTGATAGATTCCCTCTCTATCTCTTTCGATGTATCAGAACAGATCAGGCTATCTATCAATCGATTTGAAAATAGCACGTTCATCTCGCTTTTCGTTCATTTCCGCCACGAAAACATAGCCGCCATAATAAGAAGCAGGCGAAGCAGCTAGAAGCACTCGCTTCACGCCCTTGAATTCTTATTCACGAATGAATTGGGAAAGCCAACAGAAAGATTCGATTCTGACTTCGTAGAGCCGGTGCTGCTGTTGCCTGCGCGTAGGGCCGTCTCCTACTCCCGTCCCGGGGTGCTAAGGGGCTTTTGTTTTTGGAACAGACGGCAGTGTTTTGCTGACGCCTCGAATCAAACTTTTATTGCGACATGCTATGTTTTCTCCCCCATTGCTAGTAGGTTGATGGGTCGCATGCCCGGCACACATGTTTTGGCCTTGTGTGTCCATAACTCAAAATAGGTGACCTAACGGCCGCCGCCCGACTAAACATACCAATAGTCACCAGATTCATATGAGCTACTGAGGAGTAAGCAATGATCTTCTTAAGATCGATCTGTCTTAAAGTGGTCGAGGAAGTATATATTATAGCAATCGCGCTTGGAGTATAAATGAAAGGAGTGAAACAAAGTGTCGCTTCGGGAAACATGGGTATTGAAAATCTTAAAAACCCGTAGGTTCCCAATTTTAAAGGAATTCCTGCCAAGATGACGGATCCTGCCGTAGGTGCCTCTACATGAGCTTCGGGTAACCAAATATGAACTGGTACCATAGGCACTTTGACAGCGAAAGAGGCGAAAGAAGCAATCCATAGAAAGATTTGGCGCCGCTCACTAAATTGTGTGGTTAATGAAATTTGTAAATCGGTTGTTCCTGTTTGGAGAAGAATCAACAGAATAGCTAATAGCATAAAAACAGATCCAAGTAAAGTATAAAGGAAAAACTGATATGCTGCCTTGATCTTTCTTTGTCTCGAACCCCATACCCCTATAATAATAGTAGAGTAAGGGGTGGCCCCAAAGCGTAATTGACCAGTGGTGGTTGGTCGAAGCTCCAGTAGGTAGCCACTCCCTTCTCAGAGAACCGTACGTGAGACTTCCGCCTCATACGGCTCCGTCCCGAGCTTCCGTCGTCGGCCCTGGCATTAGACCACTATCTATGCATGTATTTTAAGGCTGGACTCTCGAATCTTTTGCTTCTCGGGTGGTGGCGAACAATGGTGCTTGCGTTGCGGGAGATGCCCACCCGTAGGGCCCGGCCTGCTTC